>NW_018403913.1:5989-240234 GCF_002113885.1 Mizuhopecten yessoensis | reverse complement strand
GGGGGGCAAAATTTATTATGGTTTATAATGGCAAATGATACTTTGAATATTACATGTTAATAACTTGATTGGAATTATAACCTTGAGTTGACAGTTTGATACTTTGAAAATTTTGAGCCAGCCCTACCCCCAAGGGCTGTAGGGTGGGGCTCAAGGGAGTCAGTGTGCTAAAATTTCTTCATTTTCCTTGTTTAGAATCAGAGGTGCTAGTTTCAAATCCTTTTTAGTCTGAAATCTGTATGCTTGATACTGAATAAGGTGGTTTTATTGTTTTTTGTCACTTTGAATAATATTTCTTTTCATGTTAAAAACGAAATCAACTCTCTGTATAAATATATCAGGTGACCGTTAAGGCCCATGGGCCTCTTGTTTCACTAAAGATCTGTCCTGTACTTGCAATATATTAATACTCTAGAACCAGGTACTAGATCTGTATGTCATCATTGTGATAGGGATATTGCATATCCTAAACACACATTATCGGATCTCAACCTCTCATAATGTATTCAGATGTCATATGAGTGAATTACTATGGTTTATACACCTATTTTTTTGAAGGGGAAAACATGTTTCTTTATATGAGGTGGTGACATGCAGATTTCTCTGATCACAAGCTTATCTCACAGCATGGTTCCTTCTTTATAGACACATAATAAAGTCAGAGCTGTAGAAACCATCTTCAGAAGGTCAATAAAGTGGTCTTTAATATTTAATGAAGGTGATCTTTAAATACAGTTACATAAAAAAAAATAGTGTGCTACAAGAGGACGTTTTAACTCTTTCACCCCTGATCACACATTTAAACTCTTCCAACTCAAAGGTTGGAATAGTTCATCATGAAATTTCAGGGTAAATGAGTTAAAGGTAGTCTCTCATAGAAGCGGTCTTTGGACTGGTTTGACTGTATACCTGTGACTGATAAGCTTTGTTGTTCGAGTGGTTTTACATCGCTTCACTACCGAGTAGTTAGGTTATCCAGCAGACAAATTAAATTGATAAGCTAGAAATTTACATATTTATTGCAATCTATTTATGGAATTTTTAAATTCCTGGTGGGGACAATTTTTTGAATTTTGAATATTACATATTTTTTTCTCTGTTATTAATTATAGCTATTAAACATTTTATAAGAGTAACACCTGTAAGGCAAGTTCCTCAGAGCTTGGCTGGTGCTTTGTCCCTGTGATATTTTGAAACCTAACATAATCAAAACACATTTCTGTTTTGAATGGACAAGTTTCTGTATTTAACAATTTATGCTGAAACATCGAGTGGATCTTGTTGAAGGCTTTGCTACAATAATATACATGTTCACTTTAGGCAATTAGTTATGCTTTACATTTGAAACTTGATGCCAAAAGCTTGTGTCAGTGAAATAATAAATATATTATACATTCATTAGGGACATTACCTCTCCTGATGGTCTATATGTCTTGTATCAACACTAATGCATCTCCAGAGTGCAAGTTAGAACAGAAAAATATTTTATAAGGACTTTCTGTCACATCTAAAGTCTACGTCTCAATGTATTCAGATGACATTTTAGTGAATTACTTTAAATCATAATCACATGATTTTATAAATAAACAAAAAAATAATAATAATAAGTAGCAAAGAAAAATGGTGCATATAAGGTCTTTGTAATATTTAAAGTCATTAGATAGAAGAGAGAAACACTATGTTGAGACATTGTAATATTCCAAGTTCGTATTAATTGTGATATTTGAAGTATATTGGTTCATTAGATAGATGAGAAAAAGTATTAGATAGGAACTTTGTAATATGCAAAGTTTGTATTAATATTAATTAGTAAAAAGAGTTCAATTAAGAGGTTGGTTTATATAGTTACCTGCTTATGCATTCCATTATGCCCAAGGTCACATGGTATTCCTTAACTTATGGTAAAGCATACCTTTGGGTAAGAACAAACATTTGCTAACACACTGAATGTACAGTATCTATATCTAGTATCAAAGAGAAGAGGGCGCCACTAAATGTGACCACCTGGTGTATTACAATCTATATATAAAAACATAACATGGCTAGCTTTGCTGTAATATAAAGGCCACTAAATGTGACCACTTGATGTTTTACGATCTATATATAAAAACATAACATGGCTAGCTTTGCTGTAATATAAAGGCCACTAAATGTGACCACCTAGTGTATTACAATCTATATATAAAAACATAACATGGCTAGCTTTGCTGTAATATAAAGGCCATCATATGCAAGACTTGTGTGTACAATGATCTCAAAATATTATTCAAACACACACAGAATGTGGCTTATCTGGCCTTTTGCACAGGGATCTTGACACAGATCCCCACCTTACATTGTAATTATCATGTGGGGATCTGTGCCACACCTGTGACATTGCATCGTAACCTTCCTCTCTATGGCATGCTGGTTTGAAGTTCATCAGTGTTAATTCAAAGTAATATGTCGAGAGTATTTTTGTTGTCCGTAAAGAGATCGTATTGGCACAGGTGATGCTATATAGCACAATATTACAAGTAAGATCTGTCATAGAGTAGGACGTGTATTTGTAATATAGATCAAAGATATCAGTGTTGCAGTGTTCAGTGAATAAGAATTTCCAAGTAAGGAAATCATTTAATAAAATAGAGAGAATTGAATATATTGTGTTGTATTATTTCATTTCTCATTTCAAGGTTGAAAAAGAAAGAAAAAAGATTGGAATAGTCATCATGACTTTTTCATTTGACAAATACCGGGGTAAGCCTTTTTTATTTGGGCCCAGGTGAGTTATGTATGCCATGAACCAGCATATAACTCAACTTTTTCCTTTAAAATGCTACTAGCCCTGAACTGCTCAATGGATTTTGACCAAAGGGATTAAGTTGTTACAGCTTATATTTCTTGTATTCTTTTGCAGCAGGTACAGTATTCAGTTGGTTTTAACTTAAAATAAATACCAGATGAGCTAGTAAGGCCCCTGGACCTCTTGTTTTTCAGTTTTTTTTTCCCAATTAACAATTTTGAAGACGCTTAACTTTTTCTGTTCCTGTCTTATTTAATATTGTATGTTGCCAAAACATCTTTGCAGACATAAAATAATAAAAACATATTTTGTTTCCTTGGAATTATGTTGTAAGCCGTATAAACAAAACCAATCCATATGCAAATGACCAAACATGATTTATTTGTGTACAGTAGATCTACATTTGGTAAACTAAAAAATGTATCAAAATCTAAATAACTGTTATAACAGTAGCAGCTTTAACTAATAGTCTACACAAACGCCTACAAATCCATACAACCATTTCTGTCAACTTCAATCAACATTATCTCTCATCAAAATTCTGCATTTACCCTGTATAAATTAAATTAATTAAACTTAGTTGCAGAGTATTGTCTGCAAATTTTAGTGACTATTCCATATATAGATTATGATGTATTTACTCAATATCTATTGAGTGTAATGACAGGCACCAACAATCCATCAAAATAAGAAAACTGTCCTGTTCTTTTAACCAGAAATCAAGGCGCATGACCGAGAATAGTGTTTATCGTTGACAACCAATTATGTTCTGGAAAGTGCCAAGACGCCAGGACTTCACACGACTACATTGCCATGTATTATTCAAAGAAATTCAATTTCTCAATCTGACTTGTCAAGACATTTTATGCAAAAATACAACCTGAATTTAAATTATTGCATGTAAAATAAAAATATAATAGCACCTTTTGATTTCTACTGCAAATCATAAATATTTTATAATATCATTTTTATTCGACATCAAAGCTTGCATGCTAATGAATTTCAGTGTTCATGATCAATGACCAGCAAAGTACGGACTGAACGGCGAGTCACTTTCATTTACAAATCAAGCCCAAACGCGAAAGTAAATGACAAAATATCAATGATTTACAACACATGCACTCTTAACATACGAATACAACATTCTACACACATTGAGAGGTCACCATCACTAAAATCAACCTTGTCCTGCAAAACGACCTGAAGTGAGAGTAAAAATGATTAATATTGGAATATCGGTTGTTTTCTCCTTCAGGGATAGTTGATGTGACCAATATGTTGCGTAGATTATTTAAACCAATGGCAGGATAAAGCTGGTCTGAATTACAGGTCAAGATAAAACTAGAACACTGACAGGTCAGTAAGGGCCCCGTCTTGTGGCAATATATCCCCCATAATCATCAAGAAGTAATCTGCCTATATAGCTGAGCTTGACTTTTGCTATTTGGACTTCAAAAAGAATCGCAAGGAAGCAAAATATACATTTTACATGTACTATGATGTGAGTCTTGTTTCCTTCCACCTCCATATTTGCTGGGCTAACAGAAATGTAAATACCGGTGCAATACTCATTTGTTAGCTTTGATTTGTTTTATTTAACCTAATATACCTCCTCAATAAGAGAGCCAGGGTCAAAGTCAGAGATCCACTTTGTCTTTGAATTTGGACCCAAATGACCTTGACCATTAACCCAGAGACCCTGATCTTTGGTCAGTTGACTTATTCTTTAATTCCGACCAACTTTGCTTCATAATATCATAACAAAATGTTCATCAGTGAAAAATACAAAACTTGACCTTAACCCCGTAACCTGGACCTAAGGTCAGTTGACTCTGTGTTAAGTTCTGGACAACATTGCTTCATAATGTCATAACAAAATGTTCACCAGTGAAAAGATACAAAATTTTACCTTGCCCTTTGACCCAATGACATTGACCTTTGGTCAGTTGACTCTTTGTTTAATTCTGATCTACTTTGCTTCATCATGTCTTAATAAAATTTTCATCAGTGAAAAGATGCAAAATTTGACCTTGACCTTTCAATCTAATGACCTTGACCTTTGACCTTGACTTTTTACCTCAGTGTGTCTCTTTGTTTAATTCCGAACATTTTTGCTCCATAATGTCATAGCAAAAGGTTCACCAGTGAAAAGCTACAAAATTTGACCTTGACCCCTGACCCGATGACCTTGACCTTTGGTCAGTTGACTCCTTGTTTAATTCTGATCAACTTTGCTTCATAATGTCATAACAAAATGTTCATCAGTGAAAAGATGTAAAATTTGACCTTGACCTTTGAACCTAATGACCTTGACCTTTGACCTCGAGACTTTTTACTTCAATGTGTATTTTTGTGAACTGAACATCTTGACCAAGTTTCATGTACATTGGTCAATAAATACTAAAGTTATCAGCCAGAAACAAAATTTGTGGACGGACAGACAGACAGAGTGATTACTATAGGGCACCCGTATCTCCAATACGGGGCCCTAATTACCGTAAATGTATTTATAACTATGCATAAAAAATTACCATAAATATATTTATAACTATGCATAAAAAATTACCGTAAATTTATTTATAACTATGCGTCACTTGGTGCAGCTTTACAGCACTATCATTTTAGCAGATGACTGTAAACAAAGACAAATTGACAATGAAAATTGAAAATGTGGAGTGCGTACAAACTTTAGACAGGGTTATGTTCTACTTTATTTCACCGAATTGATGGATTTTGTAAAAGCATTTGATGTATTGCACAACCTCGAACAAGTTTTGGATAAAAACCAGTAAGTGAAATGATGGCCAAGGACACACAGCACTGGAATGTTATGAACATGAATAAATACTGCCGCTATATATCTATCGTGTGAGTTAGACAAGATATAATAAATCTTCAATTTATAAAGCTGTAATTGATTGTTTTAAATATGTTTATATGTATCATGTTTGAATCAATTAAATATATAGTGCTCAGCTTAGATATGACACATAACCAAGTGTGAACTTAATACTGTATACCATATTTGACCCAATAAGCGTGCCACCCCTTATAAGCATTTTTCTCCTTTTTTCTGGTTCAAATCTCCTACCCCTTCACCAAACATACTGACTTACTTCAAAAAAAGTCTATTGTGGCTATTTTTAAGAATTTTATAAGGTTCTGCAAACAATATTATTCAAAAAAATGGCTAAATCATCCAGGGCACTTATTACATCGAATATGGTACATGCATACAACTCTAACTGTTTGGTCTGAAATCATACATAAGTAGGTAACTTGTTTAATGTAAACCTGAAGTTTTTACCTGTAGACAAAAGTCTACTTGTCATAAATGGCCACTAGATAATTATACATGATCAATGAAATGATTTTGTGCGCTAATATGAGAGTGAATGTGGCTGATTTCACGAAGTGATGTATACGAGTACACACTGAGAATATGTAATACTTGGGACACTTATATAGTAGGACAATACATGTACATCATTGGGACTGGTTCTGTCCCTGGAACATAAGTGTGACCTCACACAGCCATTGGTGTCGTAACAATTACGAGTATCCTAGGTATATATCATGTGATCTGAAACTATTTCAGGCCTTTCTATAAATCTATAAAGGGGAAAAAACATGGCCAGACAGGCAGACACAGACAACAGTCACATTTAATTTTCAAATTCGATAAGGCAACTTTGAGAGCATCACTAGCCAAATATGAAACTGAAAAATTCACATAAAGAATAAAGACAACTTAAGTTATTTGTGCGTTTGTTTAGATGTATACTTTGATAATGATTCCGCCAGCGGACTTAACTAACAGTTGTACACATTGCCCTTGAAATCACCAAAAGCAAATTAACTTAGAAAGGAAAAAAATATCTTCATATATAGCATTGCTCACATTTAGTTTTCAGAGAGAGAACTGAACAGTGTAGAACTCCATGTTATCACACGTGTCGCTGGCAAAGATTAGCATAGCAACCTTCATATCATCAACAACAGCATCAGTTTATTATAAACTATCTTAATACGTTTATACATTCTTTGATATAGAACATGAGTTCAGTTAATACCGTATTTCCAACTTGAAATATCTTAAATGTTTTCCTTAAATTCAAACATTATTTGTATAATTTTTTTTTTAAATCTCATTTTACAATGGACTAAACATGTTCGTTAATTAGCACATAAAGTCTAGTTGATAATTCAGTCACCAGGATAGAATTTGTTCAGTTTATTGTGAAGGATTGTTTATATTACTAGGCATGAACCATTATTCATCCACTCACTGATGTTAAGGGTATATGCTACCTTACTTTGTGTGAAAAGAGTTATCTCCCTTATAAAGTTTTAACCATCAATGTAGCATTGTCTAATAATTCAGAACTGCCCAATTATTATCTCATTTATACCATTCAATTGTGTCATCAATAAATTAATGTAGTCCATCACTCATAATTCATATTTTACAAGTTTCTTATTAATTTTAATTAGATAGGGAACTCTTTTGAATGGGTTACAATATATATATCCTTAAAACTTCGGACAACTCAATTTGTGGAAACATAATGAGCTGACCAATGTCGTTCCTCCATATATTTATCCATAAATGAAAAAAAAAAAAAAAATTAGTAGAATATCATTTATAGAAATCTTAACACATTATTTAATTTAGGTGATCTAAACTTCTTAATAATTAAAAAAGATCGGAATATTTTGAGGTATTTTTATACGGAACATTGCTCGAGCAAGAATCGATAATTGAGTGTGTCAGGCTTGGACCACAAAACAAAACAATTGTATATCGATGGATGCAGTTTAGAGCAGTTCTGATTGTAATGAATACACATAACGATTTAGATGGTATATTGCACATCCCGTTTGAATATTTCTTGATTTTTTTTATCAATGAACCAGATTAATTAGCTGGATCAGGTCGACATACATGGACAATACTATATCAGTTCACATAACATGTAATTAGTGTCATTATGTAAAGGTAGGTAATGTAAGTAAATAATTAGTTCAGCTGTCTGTACACAATATAGATACTTGTCAATCTGATCATCTTTCAATGATTGTAAATTTGATTTCATGATTTTCATTTCCACTATAAAACTACCATGACAATGTACAAACAGTTGTAAATATCATACAATAATTTGATATTTAATATAATTGGTTATAACCTGTTTTATAGCTAGGCCCATTATGCATAGGTTCCTTTTCTTTCAAGAGGTTAGTTATGCAACACACATACCGACAAGGTAATGTATACTTAAGTGCATGTTACACAATCAAATTATAATACGCAAATCAGCTTAAATGTACACAAAAATGACACTGACTACACTGGTCTGTATAAAACACTGTACATAGTGTAAATTATTATATATATTATATATAAAATATAAACTAGACTTTCCCAATCAATAATCCAGTCAGAGATTTTTTTTTAATTTTAATGCATTACTGTAACTTCATATCCCAATGTCTAATTACCTTAATTAACTACAGATCTTAAATTCTAGTCACAAAAATATCACTACAGACCTCAAATTCTAGTCACATTGATGTAACTACAGATCTCAAAGTCTAATTACATTAATGTAACTACAGACCTCAAAGTCTAATCACATAAATGTAACTACAGATCTCAAAGTCTAATTACATTAATGTAACTACAGATCTCAAAGTCTAGTCACATTAATGTAACTACAGATCTCAAATTCTAGTCACATTGATGTAACTACAGATCTCAAATTCTAGTCACATTAATGTAACTACAGACCTCAAAGTCTAATCACATTGATGTAACTACAGATCTCAAAGTCTAGTCACATTAATGTAACTACAGATCTCAAATTGTAGTCACATTAATGTAACTACAGATCTCAAAGTCAAATCACATTAATGGTACTACAGACCTCAAATTCTAATTACATTAATGTAACTACAAATCTCAAAGTTTAGTCACATTAATGTAACTACAGATCTCAAAGTCTAGTCACATTAATGTAACTACAGATCTCAAATTGTAGTCACATTAATGTAACTACATATCTCAAAGTCTAATCACATTAATGTAACTACAGATCGCAAAGTCTAGTCACATTAATGTAACTACAGATCTCAAATTTAGTCACATTAATGTAACTACAGATCTCAAAGTCTAGTCACATTAATGGTACTACAGATCTCAAAGTCTAATCACATTAATGTAACTACATACCTCAAAGTCTAGTCACATTAATGTAACTACATATCTCAAATTGTAGTCACATTAATGTAACTACATACCTCAAAGTCTAATCACATTTATGTAACTACAGATCTCAAAGTCTAGTCACATTGATGTAACTACAGATCTCAAATTCTAGTCACATTAATGGTACTACAGATCTCAAAGTCTTATCACATTAATGTAACTACAGACCTCAAATTCTAATTACATTAATGTAACTACAAATCTCAAAGTTTAGTCACATTAATGTAACTACATATCTCAAAGTCTAATCACATTAATGTAACTACAGACCTCAAATTCTAATTACATTAATGTAACTACAGACCTCAAATTTAGTCACATTGATGTAACTACAGATCTCAAAGTCTAATTACATTAATGTAACTACAGACCTCAAAGTCTAATCACATAAATGTAACTACAGACCTGAAAGTCTAATCACATAAATGTTACTACAGATCTCAAAGTCTAATTACATTAATGTAACTACAGATCTCAAAGTCTAGCCACATTAATGTAACTACAGACCTCAAAGTCTAATCACATAAATGTAACTACAGACCTCAAATTCTAGTCACAATAATGTAAATACAGATCTCAAAGTCTAATTACATTAATGTAACTACAGATCTCAAAGTCTAGTCACATTAATGTAACTACAGACCTCAAAGTCTAATCACATTAATGTAACTACAGATCTCAAAGTCTAGTCACATTGATGTAACTACAGATCTCAAATTCTAGTCACATTAATGTAACTACATATCTCAAAGTTTAGTCACATTAATGTAACTACAGATCTCAAATTCTAGTCACATTAATGTAACTACAGATCTCAAAGTCTTATCACATTAATGTAACTACAGATCTCATATTCTAGTCACATTAATGTGACTACAGATCTCAAAGTCTAATCACATTAATGGTACTACAGACCTCAAATTCTAATTACATTGATGTAACTACAAATCTCAAAGTTTAGTCACATTAATGTAACTACAGATCTCAAAGTCTAGTCACATTAATGTAACTACAGATCTCAAATTGTAGTCACATTAATGTAACTACATACTTCAAAGTCTAATCACATTAATGTAACTACAGATCTCAAAGTCTAATTACATTAATGTAACTACAGACCTTAAATTCTAATTACATTAATGTAACTACAAATCTCAAAGTTAAGTCACATTAATGTAACTACAGATCTCAAAGTCTAATCACATCAATGTAACTACAGACCTCAAATTCTAATTATATTAATATCACTACAGATCTCAAATTCTAGTCACATTGATGTAACTACAGATCTCAAATTCTAGTCACATTAATGTAACTACAGATCTCAAAGTCTAATTACATTAATGTAACTACAAATCTCAAATTCTAGTCACATTAATGTAACTACAGATCTCAAAGTCTTATCACATTAATGTAACTACAGATCTCAAAGTCTAATTACATTAATTAATGTAACTACATATCTCAAAGTTTAGTCACATTAATGTAACTACAGATCTTAAAGTCTAATTACATTAATTAATGTAACTACAGATTTTAAATTCTAATCACATCCATGTAGCTACAGATCTTACATTCTAGTCACATCAATATAACTACACATCTCAAAGTCTAATTATATTAATTAATGTAACAACAGATTCCAAATTTTAGTCACATCAATGCAATTTCAGATCTTATGATCCACACACATAAGACATTGAATAGAGTTGGGCTATAGAAGTGTACATACTGAAATATACTGCAGAAATCAAAATTCAAATAAATTAGTGAACTTATATCATAGCAAAGGAAGATAAATGCTTTTCTATAAGCAAAAACTAAATTATAAATTTACTGAAATCAAAATTTTGACATCTAAATTTTATTTTTATTTTTCAAAAATAATTCTTATAACTAATCTCATGCCAACAATGTTGAATGATATAATTATCATTCAAATATAAAATTTCATATGGAATTCAACAAGTAATTATATAATCATATAAACTCTGTTTAAATCCAACAGACCAACAACCAACTTTTCCTTTCAATCACGGACACAACCAAACTAACAGCATGTATTTGAGCCTAGGGAAGATACTCTGGGTTATTTCTCTTTAAAAATTCTGGCGTTAAATCTGAGATATAGATACTTTTGACTCGTGGTGCAAGTGAAAGAACCGTCGTGTGTTCATCTCATAGCTTCAGGGGTAGAACCTAACAACGAAGATTTGTTTCCTAAAATCTTCATTATACAGCACTCCCTATACTAAAAAATGTTAGCTTGAGTATAGAGTAAACAATTGCAGAAGCCCTCTCAAAAGTTCTTTAGAAGATAGAAATATCAAAGTTTATGATGTCACAATCTTTGAAGTGTATATTATCCTGAGGTATTCAATAAACAAATGTTTACTCCGCCAGACAAGATGGTACCTGTTCTATGACACACCAGAAGCCAGTAGCCTCACCAGACAATCTAGATTCTACTTGATTGCAAGTAGGGAGTTGGTAGCTCCACCACATAGGACATAACTTACTACAGATCTAATATTTCCACCAGAATGTGACATTTAACCACACCTGACCATTTATTACATGCTCATGAACACACCAGAAACTGGTAACCTCATCCAACAATCTATTACTTGCTCATGAACATGACAATCTATATTGTACTTGCTCATGAACACCAGAAGCTGGTAACCTCACCTGACTATCTATTACTTGCTCATGAACACACCAGAAGCTGTTATCCCCCTAGACAATATTCCGTCTTTTCGAATTGCAGGTATTGGTTGTTACGTCATTTGTTTGTGAGAGTAACGTCATAATTTTTTGAGAAAACAAAGTAATTTTCTCACACAAACCAATGACGTAACAATCAATACCTGCTCACAACAGAAGATAACTCTGCAATACGCAAAGACGGAATAGTATCTGCTCTATGACACATCAGAATCTGTAAGCCCCAATAGATAAAATCTACTACAGATCTATAACACTTTAGAAGCTGGTAAAGTTTGTTACTTTTTTTGACAATCTAGTCCCTACTTTATGGCTCACCAGTAGCTGACAGATCCACTTGGCAATATAGTATCTGCTCTATGACACATCAGAATCTGGAAGCCCCAATAGACAAGATAAAATCTACTACAGATCTATGACACTTTAGAAGCTGGTTAAGTTCATTACTTTGCCTGATGATCTAGTACCTGCTTTACGGCTAACCAGTAGCTGACAGATCCACTTGACAATAAAATAAGGGTAGATACTGCTCCATGACACCTAAGAAATCCATTTAAACACTGCCTGACAATCCTAAACATCTGTTTCAGTCAAACATTTCATTGCTTTTCAATTTGTCATTGAAGAACAAACGGGTATCAGGTTTTTTCTCTATTAGCTTTTTATTTCTCTGAGATATGAAATATAGGTGCACAGAAAAAAATCATCTGGAAAGTATATCATAAAAGGAAATTTCGCTGATAGATTTAAGAGAATGATGATACCAAACAGTTGCACAATGGATCAATAAGAGGGTCCATTTGTCTCAAACTAGATCAGGTTAATGGCAACTAACAAAGAGTGCACATGTTCCAGGAGGCATATGTTCCAAAATGTATTGGAATTCAAAAACTTTCAGACAAAACAAACATTTAATTTTTAGGTATCTCCCAAAAAAAGATTTCAAATTTTGCATTATTTGGAACAGGCTTAACAACTGATATTTAAATTTCTATTGACGTAATTTTGTCGTTCATGTCAACACCCCAAATATCTAAAAAAACAATATCACAGTTGAGTGATTATCTCACATGAGTGATTATCTCACACACATAACACCACACACTTATGGGTGTGTCCACCTTTCCATACACACAGGGAATCTCACACACTCTTAGGAGTTTCAAACCCCTTTACCAAATGCGACACATTCATGTAGGGCTGTGAGCAATCCACCGAGTTATGATCTCTGACTGTTTTTGTGTCTTTCCCCTTCCCCTCCACTGCGGGACTCTTAGTCTTGGCGATAGGGTTACGACATATAATCAAGTCCAGTTTATTCCCCGCCTTTGTGATCAAAGGTATCGTCAAACAACAATCAAAGTCTGGTGTTTTATGGCCATTCACCTGGAATAGACAAAGAACAATATTTACAAAATATGAACAACAAATGCAAATTGCAGAATAAAATTCATAATTATTGTTTCATAACAAATACAGAAAGAGGCAAACACCAGAATTTGTTTTTAACAATCTGTTAGCGATCCAAGAGTAAAGGTCAAAGTAAGGTCACAAAGGTTACGGTCACAAAATAATGTGTAACCGTTTTTATCATGAAGGCACATACTGATAATAATAATATACAACATTTATATAGCACCCTATATAATTAGTAAAATTAGTCTAAAACACTTTATGATAACTATCTCACATTACCATGTTAAGTGACTTAAATGCAAAAACTTAACTGACTGAACATAGGTACAGACATTTGAAACACTATTTCCCCTGCACCACTTTGTGGCCGGAAATAACAAAATCATCGGACTTCATTTGATGCCAATTCACCTACCTGGAGTATTCTATCAAACTGTTTGACTCCGGCCTTGTCGGCTAAACTTCCCTCCCGTACCCCGCTGATGTAAACACCTTTTTCGTACATTCCATCAGACAAACCAAATCCAAAATCGTCTATTGCTGTTTCTTTTACAAGTTTCACTTTGTGTAACTGTACAGCCGTAGGCGAGAAGATGGTTTTCACATGATCCTGGTAGGCTTCAGTTCTTAACCGATTGTCTCTACACTTCACACCCTGTTTGGACCGCCCTGACATATGATGAAGTTCACTTTCACTCGAGAAATCCTTTGCAGTACTATGAGAGAAATTTTTCAACAACTGTGATTTCTGTTCGGAAGATTTCCGTCTGTCCAGGCTTGCTGTTCCTCGCTGTTGTAGACTTGCACTGATTTGTTTCAACATTTCAGATTGGTTTTCGTAGTCTTTAAATGCTTTACTGATCTGCCAATCACTACCGTCTCCGTCGTCACTGCCGTTGTCATGACTACCATTACTGTAGTTGTCCCACTCCGAGTCGGACGGATTGAACTCACTACAACCATTCCCAATGGTTTCTGTAGCAAAGTTGGCAGAATCCTGGGATTGGGACACTACACATGTGAAGAAATAGAGATAGAAATGATGACAGTATCTTTTATATAGAAAGAAATATGGTGAAACTGACCTGCATTTGAAGTATATTTGCCTGATTAATCAGAATGCCAATTTTTTGTGAAAAATATGCATTGTATTAACTGCAACAAGAAATACTATAAAAAATGTTCTTTATTTCCTTTTGGAACATAAGATTTTATTTCATGAGGATGGAAGTTACAATGCACAACTTGAACAATTGAATAATTTGCAAAATCTTGGATATGAGACTTTTCTAACTCTTTTAACCCTGGTCTCAGGACCTACCACTTCTAACCCTGGTCTCAGGACCTACCATTTCTAACCCTGGTCTCAGGACCTACCACTTCTAACCCTGGTCTCAGGATCTACCACTTCTAACCCTGGTCTCAGGACCTACCACTTCTACACTTCTAACCCTGGTCTCGGGACCTACCACTTCTAACCCTGGTCTCAGGACCTACCACTTCTAACCCTGGTCTCAGGACCTACCACTTCTAACCCTGGTCTCAGGATCTACCACTTCTAACCCTGGCATCAATACCTACCACTTCTAACCCTGGTCTCAGGACCTACCACTTCTAACCCTGGCATCAATACCTACCACTGGTCTTGGTCTTGGGAAGGGGCTTGCCAACAATGAGGGCGTGTGCCCCTGTCCCTGAACCCACGTCTGGCCCGGAGCTGTCCCAGGACTCCATGGCACTATCCACACTGGCTATAGGGGTGGTGGACCGGTCAGGCTGACAATATAGAAATACACATTCACATACTTTAAAATTCTCACAACTGTCTTATCAAACTTGAATACATTTCACAGAAATGCCAGCATTACACTTTGAAGAATGCAGCGGAAGCTGTTTTCTATTAAAGGAAATAAACTTATAGGGATCGTATGTATTTGAAAGTTCAAAATCTGTTTATAGAAATCTTTAATTATAACTCCTTAGTTGTGTCTACAATGTTCTTAATCAGCTTTTGAATTTTTAAATAGTTTCCCAATTTCAAATGAAAATCACTTACCAACTGCAACTTTTTATTCTTTGTTTCTGAAACAAAGGAGGGAAATATATTACCTATTGTTGTGTATGGCCTAAGATATGAAGTGGAATTTGATGTACACTATTTTGTTCGCTTATTCATGAACTTCCCATGATGTTAACATCATTTATCAAACTAATGGCAGACTGAACACATTTGTTCCATTAACAAAATTATACACCAAAATAGCTTCATGAGGCCTTGACATTCAACCTTTAATCCTTAATTCCTTCCTCATAAACACAAAAATAGCTATTCTATGAAATCACAAACTCCCAAGCAGAAAGATGTGCTATTTAGAGTGTAGAAACATTTTTCGTATGGTGATGCAACATTTTCATCCCCAAATCAAAAGATCTTATGAAGTTTCAAGATCTAAATTATAAGATAACCTACCATATGTAAGATCCTGGGCCCACTTGTATAAAACATCTCAAGGTTAAGGAAAATCTCAAGCAATGTATTGTCTATGGGAAATCTTAGACTTGAGGAAATCTCAAGTGTTGAGATGTTTTATACAAGTGGGCCCTGGAACTCATTTCAACATGATCGCTCACTGTAACCTTGCCATTTGACCCTACTATCAAGAGATCTTCTCCATATTTCATGGGTTAAATACCGTTATCAACATACGGAGATTTAAGGTCCCAGGTGGAAAGTTACTTATCTTACTGCAGAAACATGCAATTTGATGGAATGCAGCTAAAAAATGAACACACGTAGGTCAAGAAACCAATATGTCTACAGATGAATGGACAGAAAGGCTAATCCTAGTGACCCCTTAAACCTGGTTTGTGGAGTTATATTTATTAACACTCTGACAGGTATGTAGACACATTAGGGTACACAAGAGATGCTAAAATAACACTATCTGCAAACTTACTGGATGTCTCTGCTGGACGGGCGATCCTCAGGTTGACCCTGTCTCCGGCCGTCTGTAACATTTGCGTAGCATCGGTGAGAGTGCGTGCCCTGGTAGTTGTACCATTGATGGCCAGCAGTCTGTCACCCATGTGTATAGCAGCCGTCCTGGAAACCATAGTATTTCTTTGTTAATGAATTAGCTTCAACAATATTTTTATGATCCCTATTTGAGATTCAATAATCACAAAATTTGACCTTTTTTCTATATTCTAGTTACTTTTCTTACTTTTTTCCAATACCAACATTTTATCTTGTCAGTGCAATTATAAGACCTTCTAAAAGTAATAATACAATCTAGATTATATATGTTTTGAACAAAATCTTACATGAATTACCAACAAATGTAATAATACATGTATCTGACTATTTCAACATTCATATTGAGTTTGAAAAATGATGTACCTGGTATGACAAAACCTTGCAGTGCTAGGACTAATGAGTTCAATCCAATATTGTTTTTCAATTGTATAATTGTATAATTTTTAAGAAGATTAAAGGTTTTGTAAATGTTCCAAAAATAATAACAATTCACCAGATACACTTTAAACTTTTGGACTTGAATGTTTTTCTTTGTAAGATGAAAAACCTATCCAGCAGTATGTGTCAGATTAATGTGACATTACTTTGCAATAATCTTAACCATGTAAATCATGCTTTATCAAAAAAGACATATCTAACAATTTTCTTCCAAATGGTTAAAGTAGAAATAATGTATTATATGTTGTAAGCAATCTTTAGGAAATCATTAACTGTATGCCTCTGTACCATGTACATAAAGCTTACCGTTCAGCCAAGCCTCCCTCTATGATATCTGAGATGATGATGGGGTCGGCAGGGTTGTCTGTCCCTGATATGGTAATACCCAGAGGGCCACCGTGGCGCTGTAACTCCACTGTGTATGTAACACACTCCTCCCCACTGTCATCTGTAACATAGCAACACAACAACTATAACATGGCAACATAAATATAACATAGCAACACAACAACTGTAACACAGCAATATAAATACAAGAGGCCCAATGGGCCTGAATCGCTCACCTGGTATTAATCTCACACTTGTAATCTTAAAAGCGGACTAAAATACAGCTACAGGCAGAATATCAGTGTTTGATTCATAAGAACCGATTAAAAGATTTAAACATATGACGCCTGTGACCTTGACCGTCGAACAAGGACATTAGGTTGAACAGAGTTTAAAGTCTTCCAACCCAGCATGCTTTTGGCAAAATATCATAGCCCTTGACCTATTGGTTATAAAGAACAAGTCGTTTTAAGATTTAAACATATATTGACCACTGTGACCTTGAATATGGGAGAAGGTCATTCATTTTTGACAAAATTGGTAGCCCTTCATCCCAGCCTGTTAATTACCAAATATCATCACCCTTGGCCTTTGGCTAATTTAGAAGAAGTCGTTTAAAGGTTTTAAACATATTTGACCCCTGTGACCTTGAATATATGTAAAGGTCATTCATTTGAACAAACTTGATAGCCCTTTATCCCAGCATGCTACTGGCCAAATATCATTATTCTAGGCCTCTTGGTTATTCAGAAGAAGTTGAATAAAAGTTTTAAACCTATATGACCCCTGTGACCTTGAATATAAGTAAAGATCATTCATTTGAATAAACTTGGTTGCCCTTTATCCCAGCATGCTACTGGCCAAATATCATCATCCTAAGACTTTCAGTTATTGAGAAGAAGTTGTTTAAAGGTTATTAACATATTTGACCCCTGTGAACTTGAATATGAGTCAAGGTCATTCATTTGAACAAACTTGGTATACCTTCATCCAAGCATGCTACTGGCCAAATAGCATTAGCCTAGGCCTCTTAGTTATTCAGAAGAAGTTGTATAAAGATTTTTTAAGACAATTGCCCCCTGTGACCTTGAAAATTGACGAAGGACATTCATTTGAACAAACTTGGTATACCTTCATCCAAGCATGCTACTGGCCAAATATCATTATTCTAGGCCTCTTGGTTATTCAGAAGAAGTTGTATAAAGATTTTTTAAGACAATTGACCCCTGTGACCTTGATAATAGGTGTAGGTCATTTATTTGAACGAACTTGGTAGCCCTTCATCCTAGTTTGCTTCTGGCTAAATATCATTACCCTAGGCCTTTTGGTTATCAAGAAGAAGTTGTTTAAAGTAAAATATTGACGCCGGATGCCGGTGTAAAGTTTATCCCACTGGAGCTGGTGTCTGACTGTCGTTACTGCTGTCAGAGCTAGGTATTAAGTATTTACCTGTGTAAAGTTTATCCCACTAGAGCTGGTGTCTGACTGTCGTTTCTGCTGTCAGAGCTAGGTATTAAGTATTTACCTGTGTAAAGTTTATCCCACTAGAGCTGGTGTCTGACTGTCGTTTCTGCTGTCAGAGCTAGGTATTAAGTATTTACCTGTGTAAAGTTTATCCCACTAGAGCTGGTGTCTGACTGTCGTTTCTGCTGTCAGAGCTAGGTATTAAGTATTTACCTGTGTAAAGTTTATCCCACTAGAGCTGGTGTCTGACTGTCGTTTCTGCTGTCAGAGCTAGGTATTAAGTATTTACCTGTGTAAAGTTTATCCCACTAGAGCTGGTGTCTGACTGTCGTTTCTGCTGTCAGAGCTAGGTATTAAGTATTTACCTGTGTAAAGTTTATCCCACTAGAGCTGGTGTCTGACTGTCGTTTCTGCTGTCAGAGCTAGGTATTAAGTATTTACCTGTGTAAAGTTTATCCCACTAGAGCTGGTGTCTGACTGTCGTTTCTGCTGTCAGAGCTAGGTATTAAGTATTTACCTGTGTAAAGTTTATCCCACTAGAGCTGGTGTCTGACTGTCGTTTCTGCTGTCAGAGCTAGGTATTAAGTATTTACCTGTGTAAAGTTTATCCCACTAGAGCTGGTGTCTGACTGTCGTTTCTGCTGTCAGAGCTAGGTATTAAGTATTTACCTGTGTAAAGTTTATCCCACTAGAGCTGGTGTCTGACTGTCGTTTCTGCTGTCAGAGCTAGGTATTAAGTATTTACCTGTGTAAAGTTTATCCCACTAGAGCTGGTGTCTGACTGTCGTTTCTGCTGTCAGAGCTAGGTATTAAGTATTTACCTGTGTAAAGTTTATCCCACTAGAGCTGGTGTCTGACTGTCGTTTCTGCTGTCAGAGCTAGGTATTAAGTATTTACCTGTGTAAAGTTTATCCCACTAGAGCTGGTGTCTGACTGTCGTTTCTGCTGTCAGAGCTAGGTATTAAGTATTTACCTGTGTAAAGTTTATCCCACTAGAGCTGGTGTCTGACTGTTGTTTCTGCTGTCAGAGCTAGGTATTAAGTATTTACCTGTGTAAAGTTTATCCCACTAGAGCTGGTGTCTGACTGTTGTTTCTGCTGTCAGAGCTAGGTATTAAGTATTTACCTGTGTAAAGTTTATCCCACTAGAGCTGGTGTCTGACTGTTGTTTCTGCTGTCAGAGCTAGGTATTAAGTATTTACCTGTGTAAAGTTTATCCCACTAGAGCTGGTGTCTGACTGTTGTTTCTGCTGTCAGAGCTAGGTATTAAGTATTTACCTGTGTAAAGTTTATCCCACTAGAGCTGGTGTCTGACTGTTGTTTCTGCTGTCAGAGCTAGGTATTAAGTATTTACCTGTGTAAAGTTTATCCCACTAGAGCTGGTGTCTGACTGTTGTTTCTGCTGTCAGAGCTAGGTATTAAGTATTTACCTGTGTAAAGTTTATCCCACTAGAGCTGGTGTCTGACTGTTGTTTCTGCTGTCAGAGCTAGGTATTAAGTATTTACCTGTGTAAAGTTTATCCCACTAGAGCTGGTGTCTGACTGTTGTTTCTGCTGTCAGAGCTAGGTATTAAGTATTTACCTGTGTAAAGTTTATCCCACTAGAGCTGGTGTCTGACTGTTGTTTCTGCTGTCAGAGCTAGGTATTAAGTATTTACCTGTGTAAAGTTTATCCCACTAGAGCTGGTGTCTGACTGTTGTTTCTGCTGTCAGAGCTAGGTATTAAGTATTTACCTGTGTAAAGTTTATCCCACTAGAGCTGGTGTCTGACTGTTGTTTCTGCTGTCAGAGCTAGGTATTAAGTATTTACCTGTGTAAAGTTTATCCCACTAGAGCTGGTGTCTGACTGTTGTTTCTGCTGTCAGAGCTAGGTATTAAGTATTTACCTGTGTAAAGTTTATCCCACTTGAGCTGGTGTCTGACTGTTGTTTCTGCTGTCAGAGCTAGGTATTAAGTATTTACCTGTGTTAAGTTTATCCCACTAGAGCTGGTGTCTGACTGTCGTTTCTGCTGTCAGAGCTAGGTATTAAGTATTGACCTGTGTAAAGTTTATCCCACTTGAGCAGGTGTCTGACTGTCGTTACTGCTGTCAGAGCTAGGTATTAAGTATTTACCCGTGTCAAGTTTATCCCACTGGAGCTGTTGTCTGACTGTCGTTTCTGCTGTCAGAGCTAGGTATTAAGTATTTACCGGTGTAAAGTTTATCCCACTAGAGCTGGTGTCTGCCTGTTATTACTGCTGTCAGAGCTAGGTATTAAGTATTTACCGGTGTAAAGTTTACCCCACTAGAGCTGGTGTCTGCCTGTCATTTCTGCTGTCAGAGCTAGGGATTAAGTATTTACCTGTGTAAGGTTTATCCCACTAGAGCTGGTGTCTGCCTGTCATTTCTGCTGTCAGAGCTAGGTTTTAAGTATTAACCTGTGTAAAGTTTATCCCACCAGAGCTGGTGTCTGACTGTCGTTTCTCCTATTGGAGCTTGTGTCTGACTGTTGTTTCTGCTGTCAGAGCTAGGTTTTAAGTATTAACCTGTGTAAAGTTTATCCCACTAGAGCTGGTGTCTGACTGTCGTTTCTGCTGTCAGAGCTAGGTATTAAGTATTTACCTGTGTCAAGTTTATCCCACTGGAGCTGGTGTCTGACTGGCGTTTCTGCTGTCAGAGCTAGGTATTAAGTATTTACCTGTGTAAAGTTTATCCCACTAGAGCTGGTGTCTGCCTGTTATTTCTGCTGTCAGAGCTAGGTATTAAGTAGTTACCTGTGTAAGGATCCTCTCGTTTGAGTTTGAGTTTCACAATGTCGTCCCAGCTCTGTAGGGTGTTCTCCGCCTCCTCCATGCTCAGGTTGTCTGTCCTGATGTCATTGATGGTCAACAGTTTGTCCCCAGGCTGGACAGATCCACACCTAGTGAACACAGACATACCATTTACCAGTAACAGATACACAGGTGTTGTTAAATCCAAGGAACATTTAACATGTTTGAAAAGAAACTCACAAAATTTTGTCATTCTAAATATATATCTTTATTAAAGTTTTTAAGTTATGTGACCTCCTTTTATCAATGTTTAATGTTTGATGCTTTATAATTTTTTATTGTTGATTTTGTTGGTTCAGGTCAAGATGACAGGGTTGGGGGATAAGTGGGTTATTGACCTTGCAATACATGTATATACACTTCCCCCTGGCATTAATTATCGACTTCAATCCCATTGATGATAGGGTTTGAACTTACCTGTAAGTGACATTGTCTGTGCAAGATTCATTTTTTTAATCCTACCTTACCTGTAAGCCACACTGCCCTTCTGCACTCCTGTGATTATAAGCTGTTCATTGACTTTGTCCTTAGGTGCCCCTATTTCGAAAAAACATAAAATTTCATTATATTCAAAACATGACTCATTTAAGGAATTTCATCTTTTGTTTTAAGAAATATTTATAGCATGAACATACATTTTTAGTATTTTCTATAATGTACAAATTTCATTAGTAATATTCAAAGTACTAGCTACAAAGTAGTGAATATCTATCCTGCTGGAGCTGTGATGGATGTGTGTGACAGAAAAAACTTACTACTCATGGTAATCCCGACACCTCCAGTGGGGTAGGGAAGCTTCACCACAAACGTACCAGAACTGGGCATCACCGACTCTGTAATGTCAATAATACATTTACAGTACCAGAACTGGGCATCACCGACTCTGTAACATCAATAATACATTTACAGTACCAGAACTGGGCATCACCGACTCTGTAATGTCAATAATACATTTACAGTACCAGAACTGGGCATCACCGACTCTGTAATGTCAATAATACATTTACAGTACCAGAACTGGGCATCACCGACTCTGTAATGTCAATAATACATTTACAGTACCAGAACTGGGCATCACCGACTCTGTAATGTCAATAATACATTTACAGTACCAGAACTGGGCATCACCGACTCTGTAATGTCAATAATACATTTACAGTACCAGAACTGGGCATCACCGACTCTGTAATGTCAATAATACATTTACAGTACCAGAACTGGGCATCACCGACTCTGTAATGTCAATAATACATTTACAGTACCAGAACTGGGCATCACCGACTCTGTAATGTCAATAATACATTTACAGTACCAGAACTGGGCATCACCGACTCTGTAATGTCAATAATACATTTACAGTACCAGAACTGGGCATCACCGACTCTGTAATGTCAATAATACATTTACAGTACCAGAACTGGGCATCACCGACTCTGTAATGTCAATAATACATTTACAGTACCAGAACTGGGCATCACCGACTCTGTAATGTCAATAATACATTTACAGTACCAGAACTGGGCATCACCGACTCTGTAATGTCAATAATACATTTACAGTACCAGAACTGGGCATCACCGACTCTGTAATGTCAATAATACATTTACAGTACCAGAACTGGGCATCACCGACTCTGTAATGTCAATAATACATTTACAGTACCAGAACTGGGCATCACCGACTCTGTAATGTCAATAATACATTTACAGTACCAGAACTGGGCATCACCGACTCTGTAATGTCAATAATACATTTACAGTACCAGAACTGGGCATCACCGACTCTGTAATGTCAATAATACATTTACAGTACCAGAACTGGGCATCACCGACTCTGTAATGTCAATAATACATTTACAGTACCAGAACTGGGCATCACCGACTCTGTAATGTCAATAATACATTTACAGTACCAGAACTGGGCATCACCGACTCTGTAATGTCAATAATACATTTACAGTACCAGAACTGGGCATCACCGACTCTGTAATGTCAATAATACATTTACAGTACCAGAACTGGGCATCACCGACTCTGTAATGTCAATAATACATTTACAGTACCAGAACTGGGCATCACCGACTCTGTAATGTCAATAATACATTTACAGTACCAGAACTGGGCATCACCGACTCTGTAATGTCAATAATACATTTACAGTACCAGAACTGGGCATCACCGACTCTGTAATGTCAATAATACATTTACAGTACCAGAACTGGGCATCACCGACTCTGTAATGTCAATAATACATTTACAGTACCAGAACTGGGCATCACCGACTCTGTAATGTCAATAATACATTTACAGTACCAGAACTGGGCATCACCGACTCTGTAATGTCAATAATACATTTACAGTACCAGAACTGGGCATCACCGACTCTGTAATGTCAATAATACATTTACAGTACCAGAACTGGGCATCACCGACTCTGTAATGTCAATAATACATTTACAGTACCAGAACTGGGCATCACCGACTCTGTAATGTCAATAATACATTTACAGTACCAGAACTGGGCATCACCGACTCTGTAATGTCAATAATACATTTACAGTACCAGAACTGGGCATCACCGACTCTGTAATGTCAATAATACATTTACAGTACCAGAACTGGGCATCACCGACTCTGTAATGTCAATAATACATTTACAGTACCAGAACTGGGCATCACCGACTCTGTAATGTCAATAATACATTTACAGTACCAGAACTGGGCATCACCGACTCTGTAATGTCAATAATACATTTACAGTACCAGAACTGGGCATCACCGACTCTGTAATGTCAATAATACATTTACAGTACCAGAACTGGGCATCACCGACTCTGTAATGTCAATAATACATTTACAGTACCAGAACTGGGCATCACCGACTCTGTAATGTCAATAATACATTTACAGTACCAGAACTGGGCATCACCGACTCTGTAATGTCAATAATACATTTACAGTACCAGAACTGGGCATCACCGACTCTGTAATGTCAATAATACATTTACAGTACCAGAACTGGGCATCACCGACTCTGTAATGTCAATAATACATTTACAGTACCAGAACTGGGCATCACCGACTCTGTAATGTCAATAATACATTTACAGTACCAGAACTGGGCATCACCGACTCTGTAATGTCAATAATACATTTACAGTACCAGAACTGGGCATCACCGACTCTGTAATGTCAATAATACATTTACAGTACCAGAACTGGGCATCACCGACTCTGTAATGTCAATAATACATTTACAGTACCAGAACTGGGCATCACCGACTCTGTAATGTCAATAATACATTTACAGTACCAGAACTGGGCATCACCGACTCTGTAATGTCAATAATACATTTACAGTACCAGAACTGGGCATCACCGACTCTGTAATGTCAATAATACATTTACAGTACCAGAACTGGGCATCACCGACTCTGTAATGTCAATAATACATTTACAGTACCAGAACTGGGCATCACCGACTCTGTAATGTCAATAATACATTTACAGTACCAGAACTGGGCATCACCGACTCTGTAATGTCAATAATACATTTACAGTACCAGAACTGGGCATCACCGACTCTGTAATGTCAATAATACATTTACAGTACCAGAACTGGGCATCACCGACTCTGTAATGTCAATAATACATTTACAGTACCAGAACTGGGCATCACCGACTCTGTAATGTCAATAATACATTTACAGTACCAGAACTGGGCATCACCGACTCTGTAATGTCAATAATACATTTACAGTACCAGAACTGGGCATCACCGACTCTGTAATGTCAATAATACATTTACAGTACCAGAACTGGGCATCACCGACTCTGTAATGTCAATAATACATTTACAGTACCAGAACTGGGCATCACCGACTCTGTAATGTCAATAATACATTTACAGTACCAGAACTGGGCATCACCGACTCTGTAATGTCAATAATACATTTACAGTACCAGAACTGGGCATCACCGACTCTGTAATGTCAATAATACATTTACAGTACCAGAACTGGGCATCACCGACTCTGTAATGTCAATAATACATTTACAGTACCAGAACTGAGTGAGTATCACCCACATCAGCTAGATCAACAGTAACCAGAAACTCTACGGAAATTGAGTAGAGTGGTTTATGCATTTTCATAATCAAACGAGGGAAATATTTGGTAAACTCCACAATGATGCTACGTACCTGTGATGTCAAACTCCACCTCCAGCTCAGTACTGAGTTTGGGCTGTCTGAGGACACGGCTCACCTCCTCTAAGCTACAATCACATGTGTCCTTCCCATTGACAGATAGCACTCGGTCTCCCTCCTGTAACAGGCCACACCTACAACACAAGGTTACAATGATGTAGGGTTAGGAACCTGAATAAAGTATTTCAAATTCATTTTCGTTATATCAAAAACAAACTAGAAATGTATCTTTAAGAAGAGGATGCCCTGCTCCTACATTTATGAACTAAAGCAAGTTCACATATGCAAAGGCAAAAGGTCAAGAATTGCAAAAGCTTAACAAAGGTCACAAAGTTCAAGGTCATCAAAATGTTAACAAACATAAGCATGTGAAGATGCATGACTGTAGTTGCAGGACTTTAATTTCTCAGTAACTCAACTAAATAAAAATATTATATAAACATACAGAAGAGTAACACTATATGCCCAACCCAATTTGGTACCAAGGGGTAAAAATACATCGATAAGTAATTTCAGAGAAATATTTTCTTAAAAGTGTCTTTCACCTAATGAATATGTTGGTATACTGTTGATGGCAGAGAGTGAATATGGGATTAGTCAAAAAGCAGGAACTATACTTACCTCTCTGCTACACTGCCCAGCTGTAAACACGACACCACTGGGAAATCATCAAGGACGGTATGGTCGCTGTTACCAGTGACGATCATCCCTAGTCCACGGTAGTCCCCCTTCAAATTGACCGTTAATGTCTCTGAGTGGCATACCTGGTTACTGACCATCATAGATGTTGTCGCTGATGATATAGACACTGGTTAAAACAGAAGAGAAACATCACTAAAAAAAAAATTACTTTTACTTCATGATTTTTTTTTAACTTTAATCCACATAGGTACAACCAATGCTCTCAAATTTGGGAACTACATTTTTCTAAATCCTTATTAGAATGGGCTCAAAAGCTAATTGAGTCATGAGTTCAAAATGTTCGGCAACATATTTGCAAATGTTTTGAAATGTGACTTCATCAAATTTTCATTTTGGTCAATCATTATGGAGGTAAGATGATATGGCAATTATACCCTCAGGCAGAATTTCCATTTCCTGCGAACTTTATGTATGATAAAATACATTAATAATTTACAAATAAAATTTTGAAATGCCAATATTTTTTCGCTGCCACCAGCTCTAAGAGATTGCACTGTCAGTTATTTCAGAATTTTACTTCAAAGCTGTTCAGAATGATTTTTTTCTAAGATTAAGTTTGAATATTGAGAATTGCTATGATTCATTACTTCAATGTACTGGTCTATTTCTAGCAGTATCAAAAAATATTTTGGATAACATGCCAAGGCTTATATTTGAAAATTACGCAAGTGTCTCATATATCAAGCAGAATAGATTTATCACTGAATACATGAAATTGCAAAAATATCATGCAAGATGATATACTTTGTTTAACTCATTCACCCCTCAAGACACAATTGAACCCTTCCAACTCAAAGGTTGGAATAGTTCATTATGAAATTTCAGGGGTGAATGAGTTAATATAAGAAACGAAAGGATACTCACTACAAGAGCTAGGTTTTTTGCTCCCCCTTACAAGGGCAGCTTGTTTCCTTCCTGACATTTTCAATGTACCTGACCCACAAGGAAAGGACAACATGCTGGATGCTATGGGATGCTTACTGCCGAACCCTACAGGAGTGGAGAAGGATGATGGGATAGCAGGGAAGGAGGATGCGGCAGCTAGATGAGAATTTCTTACTGTAAGAGAAATGAGGCTGAGTGAGGATAATGTAGAAATAGACATGAGGCCACGATAAGGCAAGAGAACATCATGCTGAAACAACATATAAATTTGTATCATCTAAAACCTTTTTTTTTTTTTTTTGCAAAATACTTATTTTGACAATTTGACTTCAAACACAACTGATTCATGAAGACAGAAAGTTGCAAATTGAACACGGAAAGATATGTTGCCATTTGCTGGAATAATTTTTTACTCAAACATTAAATTACGAATTTACTCACAACTTAACCCAAAACTTAAGTTATATCTGATTATCAAGCCCCAATTATCAGAACTTTCAATAGTTTGAACCTCAGATGTGTCCAATTAATTACTTCCAATAATGCTGTGTGACCCATTATCCGAACAACTGCCTATCTGAACCATTTATATGTCTAATGTTTGGTTTGGATAATCAGTTCTCAACTGTATTTATCTTGTAAAATATTTACTTGTGATTACTTGAGTATATAAATAAAATTGTAATACTTCGAAATCCAAAAAGTTCATAAACTAAACATATTCCATTCTGTCAGAAGTTGTGAGAAATGTGCTATTTTCATTGAGTAAACAAGTTTTTCTGTTTTTCTGTACATGTACATGGGGCTGAGAACATGCTTTTTATACTGATGATTTGGCTTGCCTTGTACACATACCAGGATTAGAAAACATGCCATTTTTACTGAGGATGTCTCGGGAATTTTGTTGCTGGACGACCCTGACCGGCAGTATCTCCAGCTTCACCACATCCTCTGTACTATTCCGCAGTAGCTGCGTCGCCTCTGCTATTGACATGTGTTCCACTGTGGCACCGTCTATTGACAGGATCAGGTCCCCAATATTTAGTGCTCCACATCTAAAAAAGAATGAATAAATATGCTACCAACACATATATGTAAGTTATACTTTTGCATTAAGAAATTTGTATTGTTCTATGAACCAATTGACAAATTAAGTCATTTAGGGCCAAGCATTAAGAAATACATTTCCCTATACTATCGATCGTTTCCTTTTTAGCGAGATATACATTTTCCCTGTAACAGGGAAGGAGAATCTATCACAATTTCAAGTGTATCACAACTTTCAGTCTATCACAATTTTAAGTCAATTTCAAGTCTATCACAATTTTAAGTCCATCACAATTTCAAGTCTATCACAATTTTAAGTCCATCACAATTTCAAGTCTATCACAATTTTAAGTCTATCACAATTTCAAGTCCATCACAATTTCAAGTCTATCATAATTTCAAGTCTATCACAATTTTAAATCTATCACAATTTCAAGTCTATCACAATTTTAAGTCTATCATAATTTAAAGTCTATCACAATTTCAAGTCTATCACAATTTTAAGTCTATCACAACTTTCAGTCTATCACAATTTTAAGTTAATTTCAAGTCTATCACAATTTCAAGGATCTTGTGAATAGTGTGTAACTCATGTCCTTTTTAACTAGGGAACGGTTCTTTTGATATAAATGCTTCAATAATTTGTTAATGTCCGCTGCTGTCAAAAAGTGGAACTTGTAGAAGAATTGGTGTAAGGGAGGAAGTACCTGTCTGCTATAGACATGGGCTGCATGTTGTCTATACAAAGACACCAGCGCCCCTGATGGGAGGCCTGAGTGAGAGCGATCCCCAGTGTCACGCCAGGCAGCTTGTCTATCTCCACCAGTAGGGCACCTAGTGCATTCTTTACTGCATCTAATAAAACAAAATCATGTACTTAAAGACAAGTTCTTATAATTTGCCATGATCGTGTAAAGATCAGAAAACAGATACAGACTGTACCTGGTATTATAACTGGATTGGTATTTTGCTCTAAATCTCAGCAAAATAGATCATAATATGAATTTTCCAAAAATATTTTCAACTTTCATTAGGATTGAGATGAACACAGAATTTGAATCTAACAAGAATATGGCACACATACATGGCCAAAGGAATCACAGCATTTTACAATTGTGTGAAATCTTACCTCTGACCTTGATTACCTACCTATCATAACATACATACACATCAGACTCCATGACCTTATTCAATCTGAAAGATATGCCATTCTTTCTGGGGAAGGTTATCTCTTAACCATATTGCTTTAAGGACAAGATCACCTCTAAATGACCTTGACCTCACTTACCCATGACCGACACATCATACTCGAAGGTGAAGGTCACCTCCTGACCACACTGCTGTACGAACATGTTGACCTCTGACAGGGTGAAGTGGGCCACGTTGTACTCATTAATGGCCACAATCCTGTCTCCAATCTTTATAGATCCCTCCCTGGAAAATAAAACATACAAGTGGAATGTGGAAAATTGGAAATTCATAAGGGGGAGACAACCCGTTCATAAATTATAGGTATAATATGGACAGGTTACTGCAAATCATTTTGTGAGATGTCTGTTTCTGCGAAGATGTAAATAAGTAAATTGATCCGTAGTCATATCTTATTACCTGTCTGCAGGTCCACCTCCTCTGATGTGAGTGACAGTTAGGGGGCGGATCTTCGCCTGTTTTTCATGGTAACCTCCCCTCAATGTAAAACCAAAACTCTGACCCTCCTTTTCTAGGGTGATATTACTCTGCTTCCAGCTGACAGCGAAGGAGTCTGAAATGGCTGTAAGTCAAGGTTTCATTACAACAAAGATTGGAACATTCAGGATAATTATAAATACATTCATTACAGGAAAATCTAAATCTCTATTTCATAACCACCAAACTTCTCTACTTCTTTCCATCAAGCTTACCTCTTGACTACCCATCAAGTCTAGGTCTTTATTGCTTATAATTCTAGGTCTATACTTCCTATAATCCTAAGTCTCTGATTCCTACCTAACTTTACTTTTTATCCACCAAGCTTAGAGTTAGGTCTCTATTTTGTTTTCATCAATCAAGTATCTTTATTTCTTACCCATCAATCACATTTCCCTTAACCTTATCTACAAGTATGTATCTCTATTTCTTATCCAAGTCTATATATGCTATTCAATACACTACCGGTAAACTTTTACATTAAGTCCCTTTCCTATTGCCAAACTTATCTTTATTGACTATTTCCCACCAAAAATATTTACCAAGCTTTTATCTCCATTTCATATCCATCTAGTTAATCTCTCTGTAACCTTTCCACCAAAACAGTCAATCTCACATATTCCTATCCACAATCTATGGTTCACCAAGCCTAGGTTTCTATTTCATATTCACCCGGACAGACATGTCTTTATTCACCATCACTATGCAACAACTGCTATCTCTATATTTCCTTCTAACAGTACAAGCCTACATCAGTTTCCGATCCAGGAATCCTTATTCAGTATCTATTTTATATCCATCAAGTATTAACTCTCTATTTACTGCCCACCTCTAGCACCACATGTACTTACTATTATCAGGTAGTTGGTACTCCACCTGCAGCACCACATGTACTTACTATTATCAGGTAGTTTGTATTCCACCTCCACCACCACATGTACTTACTATCATCAGGTAGTTGGTACTCCACCACCAGCACCACATGTACTTACTATTATCAGGTAGTTGGTACTCTAGCACCACATGTACTTATTATTATCAGGTAGTTGGTACTCCACCTCCAGCACCACATGTACTTACTATTATCAGGTAGTTGGTACTTCACCTCCACCACCACATGTACTTACTATTATCAGGTAGGTGGTACTCCACCTCCAACACCACATGTACTTACTATTATCAGGTAGGTGGTACTCCACGTCCAGCACCACATAAACTTACTATTATCAGGTAGGTGGTACTCCACCTCCACCACCACATGTACTTACTATTATCAGGGAGTTGGTACTCCACCTCCACCACCACATGTACTTACTATTATCAGGTAGTTGGTACTACACCTCCACCACCACATGTACTTATTATTATCAGGTAGTTGGTACTCCACCTCCACCACCACATGTACTTATTATTATCAGGTAGTTGGTACTCCACCTCCAGCACCACATGTACTTCCTATTATCAGGTAGTTGGTACTCCGCCTCCACCACCACATGTACTTATTATTATCAGGTAGTTGGTACTCCACCTCCAGCACCACATATACTTACTATTATCAGGTAGTTGGTCCTCCAGCACCACATGTACTTACTATTATCAGGGAGTTGGTACTCCACCTCCACCACCACATGTACTTATTATTATCAGGTAGTTGGTACTCCACCTCCACCATCACATGTACTTACTATTATCAGGTGGTTGGTACTCCACCTCCACCACCACATGTACTTACTATTATCAGGGAGTTGGTACTCCACCTCCACCACCACATGTACTTATTATTATCAGGTAGTTGGTACTCCACCTCCAGCACCACATATACTTACTATTATCAGGTAGTTGGTCCTCCAGCACCACATGTACTTACTATTATCAGGGAGGTGGTACTCCACCACCACATGTACTTACTATTATCAGGTAGGTGGTACTCCACCTCCAGCACCACATATACTTACTATTATCAGGTAGGTGGTACTCCACCACCACATGTACTTACTATTATCAGGTAGGTTGTACTCCACCACCACATGTACTTGCTATTATCAGGTAGTTGGTACTTCATCTCCACCACCACATGTACTTGCTATTATCAGGTAGTTGGTACTACACCTCCACCACCACATGTACTTGCTATTATCAGGTAGTTGGTACTCCACCACCTCCACCACCACATGTTCTTATTATTATCAGGTAGTTGGTACTCAACCACCAGCACCACATGTACTTACTATTATCAGGTAGTTGGTACTCCACCTCCAGCAGAACTTGCTCGCCGACATTACGTAGGAGACTAATGATCTCATCATGTTTCATGTCCACCGTCTTAATTCCATTGACTGACAGGATGTAGTCCCCAATCTCCAGACAGTCAGACCTGCAACGTTAACATATGCATCGTCACTTTGACAGAGTTATGTCCCTTCAGGTACATTTATACTGCAAGCCTAAGAAACTAGACCACTGTCAGGTCAGCAATGACCCTTCCATGTGCTTGACCATACATGTCCCTCCTCATGGCCAAGCAGAAGCCAAAGCAATCATTTTAGGTTTCCATTTACTGGTTATGAGGCACTAACACATATGAAATACAAAAACACCTACTACCATCAAGTAAGACACAACAGAAATTACAGCTTGAGAAGTCCTGGCCATGCAGAAGCCATGGTGGCCATCTTGGATTATGGGATCCTTATTCATTCAATTTCCATTAAGTATTACATGCATGAATCAATTTGTATAAATAGAACAAAGCTATTTCAATACATTGTATATGTCTCAGCCAATTAGAGGCAATCAATAGTGTCCATCTTAGATTTCACATTCTGGGAAATATGGCGTTAGTAACAAAGGATATCAGTAGAGGCACACCAATTTATTTTTGACAGTTTACCTATCTGTCCCAATCCCTGTTCTAATTTAATTAAGTTACAGTGACCTTCACATTTTTTTTACGCATAAATGTATACCCCTGATTTTTTTTTTAGAAATTTTAGATTTCTGGATTCTGATATTATCTCTGAAAACAAAAGTATGGATGGAGAGACAGATGAGCACACTAACAGAGGGACAGACACTGTGATTACTATGAGGTATCCACACACTAACAGAGGGACAGACACTGATTACTATGAGGTATCCACACACTAACAGAGGGACAGACACTGTGATTACTATAACGTATCCACACACTAACAGAGGGACACACACTGTGATTACTATGAGGTATCCACACACCAACAGAGGGAAAGACACTGTGATTACTGAGGTATCCACACACAAACAGAGGGACAGACACTGTGATTACTATGAGGTATCCACACACTAACAGAGGGACAGACACTGTGATTACTATGAGGTATCCACACACTAACAGAGGGACAGACACTGTGATTACTATGAGGTATCCACACACTAACAGAGGGACAGACACTGTGATTACTATGAGGTATCCACACACTAACAGAGGGACAGACACTGTGATTACTATGAGGTATCCACACACTAACAGAGGGACAGACACTGTGATTACTATGAGGTATCCACACACTAACAGAGGGACAGACACTGTGATTACTATGAGGTATCCACACACTAACAGAGGGACAGACACTGTGATTACTATGAGGTATCCACACACTAACAGAGGGACAGACACTGTGATTACTATGAGGTATCCACACACTAACAGAGGGACAGACACTGTGATTACTATGAGGTATCCACACACTAACAGAGGGACAGACACTGTGATTACTATGAGGTATCCACACACTAACAGAGGGACAGACACTGTGATTACTATGAGGTATCCACACACTAACAGAGGGACAGACACTGTGATTACTATGAGGTATCCACACACTAACAGAGGGACAGACACTGTGATTACTATGAGGTATCCACACACTAACAGAGGGACAGACACTGTGATTACTATGAGGTATCCACACACTAACAGAGGGACAGACACTGTGATTACTATGAGGTATCCACACACTAACAGAGGGACAGACACTGTGATTACTATGAGGTATCCACACACTAACAGAGGGACAGACACTGTGATTACTATGAGGTATCCACACACTAACAGAGGGACAGACACTGTGATTACTATGAGGTATCCACACACTAACAGAGGGACAGACACTGTGATTACTATGAGGTATCCACACACTAACAGAGGGACAGACACTGTGATTACTATGAGGTATCCACACACTAACAGAGGGACAGACACTGTGATTACTATGAGGTATCCACACACTAACAGAGGGACAGACACTGTGATTACTATGAGGTATCCACACACTAACAGAGGGACAGACACTGTGATTACTATGAGGTATCCACACACTAACAGAGGGACAGACACTGTGATTACTATGAGGTATCCACACACTAACAGAGGGACAGACACTGTGATTACTATGAGGTATCCACACACTAACAGAGGGACAGACACTGTGATTACTATGAGGTATCCACACACTAACAGAGGGACAGACACTGTGATTACTATGAGGTATCCACACACTAACAGAGGGACAGACACTGTGATTACTATGAGGTATCCACACACTAACAGAGGGACAGACACTGTGATTACTATGAGGTATCCACACACTAACAGAGGGACAGACACTGTGATTACTATGAGGTATCCACACACTAACAGAGGGACAGACACTGTGATTACTATGAGGTATCCACACACTAACAGAGGGACAGACACTGTGATTACTATGAGGTATCCACACACTAACAGAGGGACAGACACTGTGATTACTATGAGGTATCCACACACTAACAGAGGGACAGACACTGTGATTACTATGAGGTATCCACACACTAACAGAGAGACAGACATTGTGATTACTATGAGGTATCCACACACTAACAGAGAGACAGACACTGTGATTACTATGAGGTATCCACACACCAACAGAGGGAAAGACACTGTGATTACTATGAGGTATCCACACACCAACAGAGGGACAGACACTGTGATTACTATGAGGTATCCACAACTCTGATGCAGAGCTCTTATCCAATGTTTGTATCATGTTCTTAACAACCTAGCAATACAAAATGTCATCAATGCCAAGAAATAATGTTCCTACCAATGAATCAAATCAGTATTGTTGAACTATTAAATACAATACATACACACCTGACTTTACAAATGGATCCTGTTTTATTGTCTCATCATATTTACATACACTTACCTGTAAGCTATACCCCCTGGTTTCAGATTGGAGATTTGTGCTCGGAGATTTTTGTCTACTCCACCTATGAAAAATAAAAATAATTCAACAATGCCGATTATAGGCACAAGAAACTTAATAAAGTTCTATCAACATTTTATGTTTTTTCTTATTTTGTCCTATTTCTTTCTTTACAGTATAAATCATTTGAGGTTGGTCAGACATATCATTTATCACACCCAGTAAACATCAAGTCAACACTACACCACAGAGACATAAAAACAGAACATCCAAAACTCATCACTGAGACTTTCTTATCTCAATACCCAATATACAATAATTGTAGTCTGTTAAACTTTGACCTCTGTCTGGGAATGGTGGGGAGGGCACCTGATGGTGGTGTTGGTTGTTGAGATTGTGGTGAATGAGGTTAAAAGTATGATAACATCGACACAATCTTTTATTACATCATCAAAACCACTTCCTCTCGACAAGTTAAGGGAAGTGATGCAATAACACATTCAATAAGGAAACAATGTAAAATGTTACACCTAGGATTTAAACAAATTCCAACATCTAAGTGTCTTGATATCATTTCAGGAAAAGTGGTTCTTAGTAGATAATAAATCAGAGTGATGGGTACCGGTATGTACAAAAGGAAAGATTTCAAAATCAAGACCTGGATGAAATCCCCGCCAGACTGTTTTCTTATGACAGCTATGCAGCAAAGGCAGGATCACTTAAACACTCATCTTACATCTAATTTGACACAATCTTAGAAGTACATTATAGCTATCAGGTGGGACGTCAAACCAAGACAGGAACATAGGGGAACCAGCATCGGTATCTGTCTGAGGGCAGGCTGGGAGAAGCATCTAGTGTAGAGTGGGCCAATGTAACTACATGTACACATTACAAGGGCTGGCAAAGATCTACAGTGATTGACAAGCGACTTTAGTGTTACCACCTGTATAAGCCTGCCACAGGAAAACAGGAAAAACACAAAGTACCGAGACATTGTTATTTTCCCCTAATAACATGTAGTGTCTTTGAGTTTTTCAGCAGGCAAACCAGGGGGCAAAAAAGTAAATTTGACAGGGGATGATGAAAATCCATCTAAGCTGGTGTTTATACCTGATTGCAACTGTCTGTTGTACAAAGCGTTCCACACTTTAAACAAACTTCTGACAAGTAATTCCCCACCCAAACAATACCTCTTCCTGCCACTTGTTTAATGTTTAATATACTGAGAAAAATGTTCTCGTTGAACTTTAAAACTGATAAAAACAATCTGTATACACCAAGTCTGGTGTGTAACCTTTACAGAGGGACCTTTAAAATCCAGATTGTACTGACATGTATCGGGAAAACTAACTTTCTAGATATAAGAGAATGATTCAAATATCTCTCCAGGAGAGATACGCTAACTTTTTGCAAGATAGTGTAAGACTCTTTCATGCCCAGGGTTGTAGGATTAGGGAAATTCCACCGGAGAGGTTTTCAAATTTGAAAATCCTGAGGGATTTGTAGCCCTTCATCTCAGTATTCTATTGGGCATATTTATCACCCTAGGCCTTTTGACAGTTGGGAAGAAGTTTTTACAGATTTTAACACAATTGACCCCAGTGACCATAAATGTGGGTCAAGGTAATTCATATTAACAACTTTAGTAGCCCTTCATCCCAACATGCTACTGGCTAGGTATCAGCAGCCTGTGCCTCTTGGTTTTTCAGAAGAATTTATATGAAGATCTTTTAAACATTTGACCCCAGTGACCTAGAAAGTGGGTCAAGGTCAGTCATTTGAACAAACTTTGTAGCCCTTCATCCCAGCACGCTACTGGCTGGAAAATTGTATGCCCATTTACTCTAAACGAAGTGCTGTCCAGGGCCGATATTTATAGACCAACACGTCAAATCTATGTGGCAACAGCTACGATATCTTTCTGGGTTTCCTTCTATACACTGTTAGCTCGTGATTGAAGGAATTTGTATACTAAGCACATAACATGAAAGTAAGATAGCTACTGCTATATAAACATGTTTGACACTCTCTAATCATAGACAATTTTATGATAGTCTATCTTTTCTGGGTAATGAAAGACTTTGGTTGACAACTCATAAGTTACGGTCTAGAAAATAAAACTATGTCACCCTAACATTCTTTCCAATAGCTCAATGGGACTACGTGTACAAAAATGCAATGGCATTGACTTTTTTTGCTAAATTGTCTTCCTGTCCGTATGAATTATAACAATAATGGACAATTTTCTCTTTCAGTGGAACAAACTGACACCACTTAGTGAGCGGAATGTCTAAGTGTTGGTTTGACAACTCGCGCATGAACAGACATCAGTGACATGTGATGAAGCTCTGATAAACAGGGGGTATATTTAACATACGAAGTATACAACAGAACAGAATGGCCCCCAGTTTCATGAATGTCCCTTGACTTAAGAAAATTCTTTAACTTAAGTTTATGCTAAGAAAAGCATTAATGAAGTCAAGCAATTTTCTCATCTTAAAAGACTTTTCCTAAACTCCAATAAAGCTCCGCGAGGGAAAAACTTCACCTCCGGAATTTCCAAAATTTGACAAAAAAATCACGAAATTGGGATTAGCCTGTAATAAAGACTGTGCTGCTGGTTCCCATGTCCAATCATTTTGTCACTAGAAATACACACTAATAGACTTCACAAGTTCACCAACTAATATTTGCCTATTATCATACCTAATTAAATAAACCGTATTAATTATGGCAAGTAGTGAGTACCAAGTACCCTGTATGATGAACCATAGAAGTTGTTAGTAAGTAACAGTGGTTGTGCGTTTTATACAGTTGCATCGATCTTTAAAAATCCTTTTTAACACATATGACCTATGACCCTGAAAGTAGGTCAAGGTTGTTTTTTAGTAAACTTTCTATCCTTTTAACTCAACTATGTTCCAGGCTATGATATAATGATCATGGTTTGACAAATATACATTTGTGGTTATTTAAAAAGAATACCAGGAATACCAGGTATATAAAATCACTTCAGTTGTTGTACCTGTTTCATGTGTTTCATGTAAACTGGCTTGAAAAGGACTTTTCTAGTGAATTTTTCATTTTTTTCTGAATATTTCTACAAGCATATACATTGAACTTCCATACCTGAAATGATAAGTCCCAGTCCAAATCCATCTCTCTTCAGTAACTCAACTGTGGTCACTCCATTGTTGTCATCTGAAATAAACACCAAATAGATCACTATTTGTGTCAAAGCTAAAAAAAGAAGAGACAAATTAACATTTGAAATATATGTAAAATATTCCTCAATATGATATGAATCCTTGACATTTCTCTACCTGTTATGTTTGGAATTTCAGAAAAAGATGTTTCAGTACTTTTAGGTAAAGACAGAAAAAGCTGAAAAATCTTGAAATATCAAATCAGTAAATCACAGGACACAAAGAGCAAACTAAGTACAAGGTTATACCACAACCCAAGAGCCGAAAATCTGATCAAATATCAAAACAACTTTTGGGATGTACTGAAACATCTTGAAGAATTACCAAAACAGCTTGGAACCAAAATGTCTTGTTACCAAAACAAATGAGTACTGAAAAGTCGGTATCCTTATGATATAGATAATATTGCAGGTGTATACTTTGAAAAAAGTTAGTAATGACAATGAAATGAATGTCAATTTATCTACTAGACTAGTGTAGAAAATACAGTATGTGTAAAAGCGATATAAAATTGATTTTTGTCATGTACCTTTGAGCATTACATCAACATTATTGTATTTGGCAAAAACACACTTCACACTGGACACATCTTAGTGCATTTTTCATATACAATTGACCCCTGTAGATCTTAAATTGGACAGTTTTGTTTATATCACTATGACCAATTAAGATCTAATAATAACCTTTTCCAGTTTTATCATTGTGCTAAAAAACTTCATTTTCCTTTTCAAATCAGAGCAAATTACTTTCTGGTTAGGTTCTGTTTTTCATCCACCAGTTACCTTGAAAATAAAAAGTATTGCTCTGTTAAGTATAGACAGAGTGCAGGGTCTGGGACAATGGCCAATATGTGCCTGTACAATGGACTAATTTTGTCCCTCAGGTGGTTGTAATCTGGTACTTCTCCGGCCTGATTAGGCGCTGACAGTTTTATCAGACCTCCCTGCCTTATCACCAGAGTGTACCCAACAACATGGTTACTTTGGTAAGTATCAGGCCCCCGTCGACCTCCAGTTCCATCTCCCCAGTCGAAGGTCCCAGTCTATCTCATACAAATCATGGCTAGCATTGTGTAGGCAACATATCAAAATTCACATTTTCTACAATAATTTGCTTAATTTTTAATATTCTGGGAAATGTAACAAATTTTGCATCCTTTCATCATAACAATTTTCCCAGGATGCCACAGTAAGAATAACTGTACAAACTCAGGCCACAACCATTTTTAAACTGTCAAGGTCATTTATATAAAGACTCATACTCTTCAATAAATGACACCACTTCATGTAAAGCTGGTGTTGTCTCTTAAAACTCAATGAGGGATACAACGAGGCCAATATTCCTGAAACCGTTCTCATGCTCAAGCATGTCACACATCCAAAGCACTTAAATAATGTTCTGCTTCAAGTTTCTCCCAAATTCGTAAACATCATAGGAAAAAATGTGATATATGATTGATTTATCAGCAGAACCAGAAAATGGACTTGAGCACAAAATCTCAGTTGAAGCATGAGTAGACTTCATGAATAGGAGCCCTGATATATTCACAGTTAACCATCATATACAGTAAATCATTCTAGGTATACTGACCCTCTAGTCTTCTGTATATATAGATATGTACCATTCTAGCAATAAATTAACTTCCCTGGCCCTTGGCATCTGGATACACAATATTGTATCAATATTATCTTTCCAAGCAATATATATCTAGATACATCGTGTACTTTTCTTCAGCTATATTGATCAACCTTGCCATTCTAGATACATGCCAGGAATACCATTCTCGCTATATCAGCCACCCCAGCAATAGTGACCTAATGTGGATATCTAAATCTAGATACATTCACGGATACATTGACCTCCCCAGCCATCTAAATCTAGATACATTCACCTCCCCAACCATCTAAATCTAGATACATTAACCACCCCAGTCATCTAAATCTAGATACATTCGCCTCCCCAGCCATCTAAATCGAGATACATTCACAGATACATTAACCTCCCCAGCTATCTAAATCTAGATACATTAACCACCCCAGCCATCTAAATCTAGATACATTCGCCTCCCCAGCCATCTAAATCGAGATACATTCACAGATACATTGACCGCCCCAGCCATCTAAATCTAGATACATTCACAGATACATTGACCTCCCCAGCTATCTAAATCTAGATACATTCACGGATACATTGACCACCCCAGTCATCTAAATCTAGATACATTCACAGATACATTCACCTCCCCAGCCATCTAAATCTAGATACATTCACAGATACATTGACCTCCCCTGTCATCTAAATCTAGATACATTCACAGATACATTGACCTCCCCAGCCATCTAAATCTAGATACATTCAAAGATACATTGACCTCTCCAGCCATCTATATCTAGATACGTACCATTCTAGCTGTATCAACCTCGCCAACCATCTATATCTAGAAATGTACCATTCTAGCTGTATCAACCTCGCCAACCATCTATATCTAGAGACGTACCATTCTAGCTGTATCCACCTCGCCAACCATCTATATCTAGAGACGTACCATTCTAGCTGTATCCACCTCGCCAACCATCTATATCTAGATACGTACCATTCTAGCTGTATCAACCTCACCTGCCATCTATATCTAGATACGTACCATTCAAGTCATTTGCACAATGGCCTCCATTTTCTGCAGCTCTGTACTTTACTTTCTCTAAAAAACATAAAGTGATTGATTTCAGACCAAAGAACACCTTAATATTGAAATTATATTCCAGTACATAATCACAGCACAACATTTACTTTTTCATATTTTCTTCATATCTGAATTCTCACCTTTCCATATCAGATCTGTTGCATCCATTTAAAATCATCTAGGTACTTTATACTAATACTTCAGTACAAACATATATAGAACGTCATCCCATAAAATAGTTAAAATATACATGAACCATGTACGTAAATGAATTCCATGCATTTTCTAAATTCTTCTGCCTATCATTGGCAGGCAAGTACATGTGATTTAATGCATCACAGCAAATCCACATTTCATGCTTTCTCTGAAAGTATTGAAATGGTATATGTCCTCAGATTAAATTTCTGACTTCTGCATGAGTAATTCAAATCAAAATTGACAGTTGATTGGAAGCACTCCATTTTGGCAAACCCACAAATTAAATTACACTAGGAGGCAGTGTAAAAGAGTTGCAATCATATCCCACATACGTCTGTTTGGTAAGATGCTGAAAATAATTCCTTGTAAAATTCACATCAAAGACTGCTTGATAGGGAATCAGTAATTCTTAATTTTTCAAAAAGCTTGACCTTGAACGAAAAGTGCTGATTGAATGTAATTTCTGGTATAAGATGAGATATCCTCTACATCATACCAAACACAAAATAATGTTGCTTTTTTGATAATAATGGGTTTTTTGATAAGGATAAGTTCAGGGTCTCTGGTAAACCAAACTTATCAAACGAGAGCCAAAATGCCTGTTTTAAAAATAGATTATACTGAAAGGGAACTGATAATTATATAGAATAAATTAATGAGTTTCATTAAATGATGCATCATAACACTGAACATACATTAAGATCATAACCTTGAATTTGGAATTGGGACATATAAAAACATCATGATCTTGAAAATGTATAAATATCATGACCTTGAAAATATAATATTATCATGACCTTGAAATTATATAAACATCATGACCTTGAAAATGTTTAAACATCATGACCTTGAAAATATAATAACATCATGACCTTGAAATATTATATAAACATCATGACCTTAAAAATGTATAAACATCATGACCTTGAAGATATATAAACATCATGACCTTAAAAATGTATAAACATCATGACCTTGAAGATATATAAACATCATGACATTCAACACAAATATAAACATAACATTGAAGATATATAAACATGAAGGCCATGAAATACATTAGCATGGCCTTGAACAAGTATAAGTTTGCTGTTTGGAGTTTTATGCCCTCGAAACAAATGTCAAGATGGTGTCCACCAATGATGTCATAACCTGGACACAGTAGCATGGCACTCCACCAGATCACATACTGAGAACTGGGTTAACTTGTCCTCACAGATACCCATTTAGCTGAACATCAAGCATGGGGCATTACATACAAATTTTCACTCAGGCTCAGGACTAGAACTAATAATCTTCCTTGCTTGGGAGAACACTCTCTGATACAATCAACACCAAGGACAAAACCTATAGGTATTATAATTACCAAGTAAGGCATTAGAAAATGAAAGTGGTCCGAACATTGGTCAATTCATGATCAGTATCCCCAAGGGGAAGGCAAAAAAGAGAGGGTTCCCACATACGTTGCCTCTCACAACATGCAGTGGTTAATAGCAGGTATATACTTTTTCTCAATCTTGAACTGCAGGGTGTTGTTGAGCATGTAAGTAAGCCTCATGACAGTGAAAACTGAAGAAAAACCATGTTGTATTATATAGCTATCATTGTATATATCTCAACTCTGGTGCGGTAAAAAGGTAAAGTATGGGGTTGAGTGATATAGCAAGTTTCTGGTGTCCCTTGACCATGCCTATTTCCCTCGGCTTCGCCTCGGGAAATAGACCTGGTCTCGGGACACCAGAAACTTCCTATATCACTCAACCCCATACTTTAACTGTATACTAACATATACTGTAGAACTACCACTGGGTAGTCTGTAATAGTCACATAATAACAGATCATCTCTTTATCTTTCATTCCCTACATCAACGAAGACATACTCTCTAAATCAACCGCAATAGCCTTCACCAGCTATCTCATTACTGTAACTCTTATAACTAATGAGCTTGAAGAGTTGACGTTCCTTTAACAACAATATGACGTCTCAGCATATCCCACCATACTGAGTACAATGTTAACCTCTAAAACGGCTTGAATATAAAGCTAATATGTCAAACCAGTATATTTCATACTATATATATATATCATGTTTGGTGACAATAAACATTTACCTGAGTTGACACCATCCAACCATCTGACAACCTTAGACCTATCCATGCTGCCATCCAGGTGATTCACTGGCTGTAGTTACCAGTATATCTCATAGTGATGTCACTGTAGTGTTTGTGTCCACAGACATGGCACACCTATACCACACCTGTACCGAGACACTTCCACCGAGACACCTCCACAGCTGCTGTGAAGGAATCTGTATTTTAGCTATAGGTATAGTGTTTAATATGATGATATACAATATGTATTAGTCTGCTGTCCGAGGTAGGTCCAGTCCAGGCCAGCTATATACATGTACTAGCCAGTCTGTAGCCTCCAGACAGTTAGGTGTAGATGTGTATATGGTTGACCATGGAGCATCAGTCTTGTCCTCTATAATTGACTGGCAGTAGTAACACACATCCAACACTAATTTATATGCACATAAAATAAACGGTGTCCAGTTTCTGTCCCACAGCAGGTAATCTTATGCTGACACCCCAGAAACAAGAAAACAGTCCAGATCAGGAAACAAAGTGTCCACTCTAAGGGTACAACTGTGTATTGATATACAAGATGTGGCTGGTAGGTCAGTCTGTCCTGGTGCTGCACACATATGGTGGTGGTGTCACAGACAATCAGTCCCAGCTGCTGAGTCAAGTCCACAACCCATGTTTATGGCTCAAGAATGCTGATGTGTATCTCTCTGTACATAACTATAGGCCAGACTGGGCTGTGAGGTCTGCTAATTAAAGTGAAACCAAAGGTGTCAGGTTTCCTATATCTAATTTATTTCACACCATTTACAGACTGGGCTGTAAAGCAGAGGGTGACACTGCCTAACTTACAATGGGTGACAATAGGGACATCACAGTGACATGTTATTCAGTCATAAAATGTACATCTACATGTGTAAATACACGATCTTCTCTAGTATTAAGCACTAAAACCATACTGAAGAAAGTTTTCCAACATCTAATTGTATGATAGCATTATAAAGCTATAGTTGCACCTTAGTGAGTTTCAGAAGTAATTATCAGAACAATGAAAAAGTCCAGCATTCCAGCTCATGGCTGAACCACCTGTGTCAGGTAATTAATTATACAGTGCTTGCTCACCTGGCCAGTATCAAGCCTGATGAATAATGAAATCTGGATAATTGTGTATACATCAGCATTTCAACAGAATAAAATGATCTTTATATAAATTAGTTATCTGATAAACTGTCCAGGCAAAGTTGCTGACATCTATAATATCTGGCCACAGGCATTAGCCACACGTCAGTCAAAACACTATACCCGGTAATATATATTAAACATGTTATGACAGATGAGGTTAGTGCCTGTTATATGGCTTTACAATGTATTTTAAACTGATGATGTTTCAAGTATTTTTGGTACTGATACACTGAACATTAATCTTTATTGAAGGACAACATGGTAATATACATGTAAATCCACAAGTACATCAGTTTATTATAATTTATCAATTTCCCTTCCATTTTAAGATCTGGTTAGTATATGTACTATGTACAAATAGTGGTTCAAATAGTGGTTCTATCATCAGTCAGCTGAATTTCTGTAAAGCACCTTTTTTTTAAACCCTTCCATCTATGAAGAGTATACGATTCTACCATATCTGGATATTGAGAGGATTTTTTTTTTAAATTTTAGTCATTTTGACCCTTTTTGGCCCCGCCTCTTAGGCCCCTGGGGGCTGGGGACCACATAATTCACACTTTTAGTTGGCCTTTGGCCATGGAAGGTTTCAGCAACATTTCATTGAAATTGGTTCAGTGGTTTTGGAGAAGAAGTCGAAAATGTTAATTGTTTATAGACGCACGATGCCTGACAAAAGGCATCACAATAGGTCACTTGAGACTTTGTCATCCAAAATACCACATCCAAAACTGCACTGTGCATGCATGACATGCAGCTATGATGCTATTATACATTATACTTGTTGTAAGAAATTATCTGTTTCATCTGTTCCATGGACCACTGGACAGGGGTTTCATTTGTAGTGATCAGAAACCAGTAATTTCACTGGCTACTAGAATAATGGTAATGGGGCATTGGGGTAATAAAAAATGTACTGAAACTAACTGCCTAACTTTGTGTTGGATACATGCAACTTAAAATCTTACTTAATCCCCTGTCTGGAGGATTAGGTATAAAACATTATTTATCATCTTCTAAGCACAAAATTAAGGCCAAGTTACTTAAGAGATAGAGCGCCTCAGCATCCTCTCCATCTTTGGTTACAACATACAGCCTCCACACTCTCATAAGTAACGAAATCAAGGTACACTAAGACTCCATCACATGCAAGCACATTTGGTAACAATAAGATACAGCCTCCATATTCCGATTAAATCTAATACCAAACAATTTCTACTGTCTCATCGCAATTAGTAACAAAACATATTACAACTTCGCTATTCTATCACATTTATTAACTCATTTACCTCTACAGACCCTACATTCTCATCACATTCAGTAATAACACTATGGTATAACCTCCAAAGTGACACTCTCATCTCATTTAGTGTCAGTAACAAATTTAGATACAGCCTCCATATTCCCATCCTATTTAATAAGTAAACAAAATAAGGTATAGCCTCAACACTCTCATCATGTTTTATAACAAAAGATTCAACCTCCACACTCTCATCATATTTAGTATCAAAAGATAAAACCTCCACGCTCTCATCCTATTTAATAAGTAACAAAATAAGGTACAGCCTCCACACTCATCACGTCTAGTAACAAGCTAAGGTACAGCCTCCACACTCTCATCACATTTAGTAACAAGCTAAGGTACAGTCTCCATATTCTCATCACATTTAGTAACAAGCTAAGGCACATCCTCCACACTCATCACATTTAGTAACAAACTAAGGTACAGCCTACACACTCTCATCACATTTAGTAACAAACTAAGGTACAGCCTCCATATTCTCATCACATTTAGGAACAAGCTGATGTACAGCCTCCACACTCATCACATTTAGTAACAAGCTAAGGTACAACCTCCACACTTTCGTCAGGTTAAGTAACAAGCTTAGGTATACAGCCTCACATTCTCATCATGTTAAGTAACAAGCTAAGGTATACAGCCTCACATTCTCATCACGTTAAGTAACAAGCTAAGGTATACAGCCTCACATTCCCATCACGTTAAGTAACAAGCTATGGTATACAGCCTCACATTCTCATCACGTTAAGTAACAAGCTTAGGTATACAGCCTCACATTCTCATCACGTTAAGTAACAAGCTAAGGTATACAGCCTCACATTCTTATCACGTTAAGTAACAAGCTAAGGTATACAGCCTCACATTCCCATCACCTTTGGTTGGTAGCCAGTAAGCCCACTATCACCCAGGTACAGGTTGATACTCCTGCGTTAAGTACTTGTGATCCTCATGCTTACTTGGCATATAACCAAACCCAGGTCTTATCTACCTCACCTAGGCCGCGACATAGACTGTTGTTATGGTTAATGACATAAACTTATTGTAAACAGCATCAGTGTGTCATAGTGTAGAGGTTTCCTACTGCTGAAACTTATCACAGAGGATTCATGTGAATTTGAAATTAAATTATCTGTCACTGAAAATTCTTGAATTTTGTTTTTTCTACAACCTATAATATAGGTACATGTACGATGAGAATACATATACTATCATATCACATGTACATGTTTATTACATTAATATCTGTAACGGATTTTTTTTTGAATTTGCTATAGATCAGGAAAACATGTAACTGCAGCTGTATACCATCTACACTTAATCAATATATTGAAAATATTATAGTAAACACCAGTTTTCTGATAAGATACCATGCCAATTGTTACTATGGATGATATTTCGGATACCAATTATTCAATTAACATTACAGGTACCAAGCATCACCATCAGGCATGGTCAAACAATATTTGTGATGATCCTCAGAAGATAACCTGCGTTTGGCAGGCTAGATGGCCTTGACAATTTAGCTAGAGGTCAAATGTCACATTTCATTACATGATCAGTCTTTGACCTTGAATTGTGTCTAGACATCAAATTGGCATGCTTAGAGGTGATCCTTTATAGCTAAAACTTTTACATTAATCCACGTTCCAGGCAAATGGTTTATGTAACAGCTATAGAGACTGGAGACTTATAGGAGGAGCTGAAGGGTTACACACCATTCCCCATATCTCTCTACAACAATAGTCCACTCTACCAAACAAAAGGTCAATACACCTCCAAGAAGATAAATCCAAAACAACTGTGGATCCCAACTTGTGTAATATTAACCATTTGTACAGGGTAACAGTTAAACACATGTGTTAGAAGCTTGGCAACATTACCAGATTCATCCTAGATAACAGTGCTCATGTGACCCTTGAAGTTCTACAGATTTACAGAAAAACATATTACTTTTACATTACATTTGAATTGCCAAATCCGGGTGCATCAATTGGTGATTAAAACCATCAGCAGATATATTGCAATTGACATAATAGAAAATAACTTGTGAAAAATAAAAAAGCTTTATTTGCAAATATATGTCTTGATTAAACTAACCTGATGTTGTTATATCCCATTACTACCATTAGAAAATTCAACAGATTGTTTTTAAATTGAACATCATAGACTGTTGAATAGATTAAAATCTGTTCTTGATAAAATTCCTAATCAAGTGCTGATCTATTAGATCTCACCAGATCAGCAGGATACAAACTTTGTTAAACTTATGCACTCTACTGGTACACTCAAAGACCTGGTAGTCTGGTACAATGTATTAATTATAATGGCTACATTAAACTTAGGTATTTTCTTACTTATAGCTAATATAAGAACGTCCAACTAGCTGGCTACTGATCTCTCTAAATATCAGTCTGTATTTTGATGAGTGATCTAAACTTAAAGACATTATGAATCCAATTAAATTCTCTTTAAAGAAAATTTAATTTGGGAAGCATAAAATTGCCTCGGCTAACACACTGCCTCAAGTTGTACCTACATAACTAATTAATGCAAGACTTACATTCTCATTGGTCAACGCGAACATCTGTAAGTTCTGATAAGTAGTCTGTACCTGTTTACATATAAATTGGGGCACAGCAATTATAGAGAATCTTACATTGGCATCCGTTTATTCATATATATATACAAAAAAACTAAGGTTCACAAAGTTCCTCCTTAACACAGCTGATAACAGTCAATGTTTACACTCATCTGACATTACATCGACTTCTACGCCTATTATTGATATAACTTGTGACAAAATAAGCAAAACATTTACTGCCATAGAAATGAAATGACAAGAATGTCTTCACACTAATACTGTACTAGTTACATTTGATTTATGTCAGCTGTATCAGTACTGCAAGAGTGGACATTCTTGTGTGTGGAAATGTTCACATTGCAACTCTTAAAACTGATCGTAGTGTGAAAATCTTTGCATAAGAAAATCAGTTCTGAAATCTACAAATTCTACATGATATCTATAGTCTATCAATAGATATTTGTGGGTGTAAATTATCTCTTATTTACGAAATGTGATTTTTTTTAGCATTTCTGCACCACAAATATTTACATTTAAATGTAAATGTGGCCCGTGTACTAGCTGTAATATATACTATATGTAAATGTCGCCATCCGTCAATGTAAAAAGAGACATCATATGCATAATGATCAGCAAATATCTAATAAAATTCAATTTTAAATTATCATAAGAATCAGAAATCCTTATCAAACTAGGCCATCTTTTTGTACATAACTCCGATTCTGAATTAGCATCCCGCAGACATAAACGGTACACTTCACCTCCTCTGACTAGGAGTTTACTGGTGAATGTTAAAAAGAGATATCAGCTGATCATTTGTATTCTATCTACAGCATCCTCAGGTTCCAGAACATGTGCCTACATGCGATAAACATCTCCTGTGCAGTCAGGGTCTGTGGGATTTAGTGGGGCAGCAACCGCTTTGTATGGGACACTGTAAACAAGGTATCAACAGGCAATGTTACACAACTTACATGTAATTACCAGGGTGGAAGGCAGATTACATGGGGCCAGCTTTACATATTTTCACCAAAATTGTTTTAAAATGCTAAAACTGCATATGTACCCCCACCCCCAACACATTGTGCCTGTTGATAGATGTAAGATCACATGGTAAATCTTGAGGAATATTTGGTAAGGAAAACATTATGGGCATCCGTGTCTCTGTCCATTTTTCTGCTCTAGTGTAGTTATCAAGTTTTATATATATGCGAGTGAAAATTATGACAGTAGTGAGGTTTTTTTCTTTTTTGTTCTCTTGTATAATTGTAAATAATGTTATGAGTGCCTTGTAGAAGATTAGTGACTTGGAAGTGTTACATTGAAGTTAAGTGTAGAGAGCCTTGTACTGTTGGAGTAGAAGTGGGATAGGCTGGTGGAAGACTCAGCAAAAGAGTAAGCTAATAACACCTCCCCCTGCAGACTTCTTTTATATCAGTGAAAATAGAATGCTTTTGTAAAATAAAGATTTGGGGTAGAAAAGATATACCTACCAAGCAACACCCTATTAATTAATATCATTCAAGCAAAAGATTCTGTAGTGGCCCTCATGCTTTTTTCGCAAATGAATTACACCAGTGATTGGTCAAAAATATAAACATGTTAATTTTGTTACCATGTGACAACTGAAAACTAATAAAAAATTATCATCAATGGCTGTCACGGCTAAATTTAGAGGGAAAGGTCTATTGGCATGCTCTGTGCACGAGTGTCACACCATCAAGTTGTACGACAACTTGGTTTCAGTGTGAAGACAATAAACGTTTAATTGGTTTCAGTGTGAAGACAATAAACCTTTAATTCATTCGTCTGAACTAAACTGGGTCGAAGTCTGTCCATCCGCTAAGCGACAAACTGTGTAACAAACACTTGGGAAGACAGTCGGATCACATTGTTGCTGCGGGTGAGACTGCTAGGACATTACTTGGTCGTGGAGTATCTGCCCAAACTATCATAAACCACTTGAAAACAGCCCAATTAAATCCAGATTCTGCTTGTCACACAGTGATGAGAGGCATAGAGTCTGGAGACACTGGGGTAAATGCTCCGAGAAACTATTTCGGTGACAGTGGTGTCTTAGTCTTAAGTGGTATTTGTGGCAGCAACCGTACCAGACTTGTTGCAGTACCTGGGAATTTGAATGGGGTTATCAAGGCATCAGTTTGAGGCCAATTGTACTCTCATTTTCACAATGTCATGGTGCTGGGGCTATTTTTCAGCATGATTACGTGCCAGCACATATGAGTCGCATCAGCAGAACTTTTCTGGGTGTTGTGATTGACCACCAAGACTACCTTTGTCACCCATGGAGCATGTATTTAGCCATTCTTGGGAGTCGTGCAGTCGTCTTATTTGCAGGAGCGGGCCCAAGTGTTAACTGATGAATAAGACATCTGTCAGTTTACAAGTTGAAGGTGATGATGCTGTAACGCTGTTTTCGGTGCAAATAGTGGTCAAACATGGTACTAAACATGTTAATAAGGAAACTCCGTTTATCCTGCATTAACATCTAATAAAATTCAATTCTGTGCAGCATTTTTTCTTGCTTTATGAAAAATTAATATATCAACACTCCAATCAATAAATTGATACAAAATTGAATACAATTGAAAAAAAAAAAAAAAAAAAATCTCAGATGAAAGAAGTTTTTACTTTTATTTGCTGACTGAGAATATATTAGAATAGGAGTGAGGAAATGTTACATTAGAGTTGAGGTGAGGGAACAGAATGTCAACGGCACTATAAGCTGGGGGAGGTAAAGTCAGGAAACCATGCATGTATATAATATGGCGTTACCTTCAAAATTCAAGATGAAAAGTGGTTTACGTTTACAATACTTGAGATTGCAGTTTGGATTTAGGACTGCTATGTATACTGGTTACATTACTGCTGAAGGGGTGACAATAATTAACAAATCAGATTGACCAACATTTCCGTTACCGTATTCACCTAAATATATATAATGGAGGCTGACAGTAAACAGAATACTGTAGATGAGTACCTATGAATATTTTTTTCCTTATGTTATGCTTCGTTAAAATGGATAATAGGCCAATTTTACGAGGATGGTTTCAGTTTACAGAAGATAAAACAGAATCAGTGTTTCATACTGGAGTTAAAATATTCTGGTGTCTACCACATCAAACGTGAACAAAGTCCACAGCCTTTATATTTATGGCTGACATCCAAGTGTCCAAGACCTTTTAAGTGTCTATGAGTCTAGCTATAACATACAATATTCATATAGACATACATCAGGATTGATGTTAGGGAATATATACAGTTGAACCTTACTGCTTTGGAGACTTCAGTTTTCTTACAAAAGTCAGGAAAAATGCATTTTATGCCAGGAACTTGCCTTGATTTCTAATAAAAAATTAAAACGTGTGCTTAAGTATAAGCATCTGGAAAGGATTATTCCATGTGCTGCAGAAGGAAATCGAAATGCTACAGCTGGTACTGAATGTATTCTCTATAAAATCAATATTGCACCTAACATAATAAACTTAAACATGCAAATGACACTGGTACCTTAGAGTGAATTATATACACAACTCCATGTGTTCTTTTATATCAATTTTATTATTTCCTTTCATTTCAAAAGCAAAACCTATAAATAAATTGTATATTAATTCCTTCAGCACTACAGCATTCTACAGCCATGTCAGCTGTTTTAGATGGCATTCACTGAGTGTGCAAATACTTGTTTTGTTAGTTTACTGTATCATATTCTTTTATGAAGAGGCAAAGCATGAAGATTCTGTGAGTTCTTCCTAATTACTATCTACCGAGAGAGGGGTCCAAGGAGAAGATGGGGAGAGGGGAGGGGGACAGAGAAGAGAAGATGAGGAGAGGTAGTCCACCAGCCACAAAGTACAACCCTAACTGTCTGAGGAGCTGTGTGGATTATAGTGGTACAAAACATATGTCTTGGATGGGGCTTTGGGGCACTGTACATTTCACATCTCATGGTGTGGAACTGCTAGTTTCCGACAAGCTGTGTGTAGCAATTAACCTCCATCTCTGCCCACACATGTACAACATGTAGCTGCCCGTTCCTGCTTGTTAATTAACTTGTACATGTTGGTCTTGTCGAAGGTATTGTTTTTTCATGCATTGCTTCAATTAAGCCAAATATTGTGTTTTTGCTTCCTGTACAAGTTTGCCATCTTCACGCTGTACATGTACATACCCTTGTCAATACAAATACATTAAACGTCACAATGAGGAGCTCATCAGGGGAAGACAGTAAGGAGATGAATGCCATACAAATGAGTTATGAGAAAGAATAAGTTGGCATTCCACAGATATATACATTTATGTACATAAACAAATGACTTCGTCCTGATAATCTATTCACAATATACCTGTGCCATCTTATAGAAAATTAATATACTGTAAATCGGACGATTATAGTCCCTAGATCTAGACCTACTATAAATCGGGCGTTTATAGTCCCTAGATCTAGACCTATACCAAATGTACATAAAGATCTTTTGTGTTATTTGTCACTAGAGTACACCAAATAAAAGCAACACTTACCTTCACTCTGATAACTGACACTCATCCTAGTATGTGGTCTGTCATTATATCTCTAGAGGCAGCTGTCCTAGTACTCTTTGTTCAATTCTGTTATCTCCTTTTCAAACGCACTATCTAACTAACTTCATAGTAATGTTGTTTTGTTAACCAGTTTGTACCTGGTACTTATTTCTTTGAGAGAAACAGTCTACCTAGCTGTACAAATGGGTATATACATACCAACACAATAGGAAGTCATCATACACATGACAGAGATGACTGCACGGGCTTCCCAGGAGCATCAACTCCAGGTCCCAGTCACTAATGCCAATTAGATCCAATTATGTAATCCTTCAGACTTAAAAATTCTTACGTTCATACATCAAAATTCCAAGCGCACAAGATTTCCTACAATATTATTCTTTAAAAAGGCCTTTGTAATATTATCAAAATGTCAAAAAATGACTGTTGATCAATCAACATTGTGTTATATGATCCAGGGTAACTCATGTTTCAAACAAGAAACCAAACAAAATTAGACTTAATTTTCCATTCAGTCTCTCATTCACTAGATGAAGTAGCAAGTGTATGAGAATAATTAACTGCTAATTACAACTTAAGTGGTGTGCGGATGGGATTGAGTACATGTACAACCATGGCTAGTTAACAGTGACAAATGGCTTTCTAACCAGACAGAAAACTTGGGGGTTTATAAGTGAAAGACAGAAGTGCTTTTAAACAGTGTACAATGCAAGCTCTACTGATGTGTGATAGCTAGAGAGAGAGGGAAGTCTTTATCAAGATACAATCTAGATTCTTCACATGTCTTAAGTTCGTTGTTTTCTCTTTGTAGCACTTTAAGGAGATATGGCCTAAGTGAACATCCTTTTGGGGTTTTCTGAAGATACACTTGGGATTTATAGATAGGACAGCAAAGACCATTAGCTGTCATGTTCCAACAGCATTCCCAGCTGTCAAAATACTAGTGCCTGGTCTTCCATTCATGCAATGTTTGGCTAGTTCATGTTCAGTAAAATGTGTGATGGGAAAGCTACAAATGTTTCTGCCAGCTTCTGAAATTTAACACCAGAGATGTGCATGACTTTTGTCAAAACAAGATACCATCTCAAATTTTACAGTAAACTTAAAGGAAACAAATATTTTATAAAGTCAGCAATTTTTCGTGAATTAAGTTATAAAGAAATGATCAAATTGTTCTGACAGGGTGTATAAATGTTGTCATATATTCGTTATGGCTTAAACAAGAAAGTCAGGCAAATATCTCACAAATGGATCTACAAATACTAAAATTGTGTGTCAAGATCTCAATCAAATCAGTCTCAAATCAAAACACCTTCCAACAATGGTCATGTGTGACAGACGCTGGCTGCGACAGACGCTGGCGCGTGTCTTATAAATACAGGTAGTATTCGGGCAATGATCCAATACAATCAGATTGAAATGAAATCCTATTATCACCACGTGACACCCACCATGTGCTTACAGACGTTAATAAAGAGCCATTGATATGGAATACTAATCAGGTCCAGGAAAGCAGGAGGCATTGAAAAATAAATCAGAAATATTCTTAAACAGCAGTTATTGAAATATAACTCATTTTACTTAAATCATTCAGCCATGTATAACACACCAGGTCTTTGCTGTTTCTATAGCTATACATCCAATATAATAAATCCCAGAATCAAATCGTATTAGTCTAGCATCGCCATCCCAGTAACTATGACTACAAAGTAGAACGGATTTTAAGTAAATCAGAAATCAGACTGGTTTGATACATGGATCTGGGCAAGGTTTGATAGAAGAAATTTTATGGAGCCACACTAAGCTCTAGATATATATATATATAGGAAGTCCCAGGTGCTTTCCTGTAAGTGTGTACATCTTTATGTGGAATTGACACCTTCCATGGATTTTGAACAATTACAGGTGTATCGTGATCCGACAGTAATATTTAACAATTTTTCTTTTTCATCAAATTTGCATATATATAAATTAAGATTTTAATCAAGATAGTTTTATTCTAGTTCATATTTATTTTTAATTTTTTAATTTGGAAATAGGTATTAATGGTGCAAAGCATACAAGGAGACATATAAAAAATGAAATGTATCACTATCTTATATGCCTACACACAATATCTATAGTCTAAACCAACTTGCTATTGAGATGACAAGACTGAGACCATTTCTGGTGAGATGAAACTCAAACATCACAGCATGCTCTGTGAGGGCTATAATATACAGGAGAAACGTGTATATATGCAGGCTGGTTACAGGAGTATAATTCACTCCAGAGACACTCATCTTGATGGATCTGACATTCCCGTCAAACTCTTCCCAATATTGCCAATAACACTGAATGCAATTATATGTATGGCAGTAATCTGAAATGGCCAATAAAGACCAGAGAAATTGGACTTTAATGATAGTCTCCGGGAGACAGATATCACAGCTGGGTAAATTAGAGCTCAACAAACGCCAGTCCCTAGACAGGTCTCGACACTACATCATGTATGTAACTACACACAACAGCATCAAGGCCGCCGGTCTACATTTCTCTGGAATTTTAACATTTGGATTATATTTAGTTATAACAATTATGCTTCATATTTGCCATAGCCATTAGATATTGTGTAAAAGTTTCATAATTATAACATTACATGTATATACATGTACATGTGACTAGGTTGTAGCTGTAGGCATGCATAGTCCGAGGGAAAATGTTGATTACTAAACTGATATTTAATAAAAAAATAAAATAAAAAATCTCATTTAATTTAATATGCTCCCTAGGCATATTGCTTTTATATGATCTGTGTTTTCTGTACGACAGTATATAAAAAAAAGTGTGTTTTGCAGAATATTGATTTTTACAACTCATGTCTTAATATGAAAAATAGTAGAGAATGTGTATGTTTGTAAGACATGAATGCCCCCTTGGCCCTGTGGTTGACCTATACATAGCAACTGTAACCATGGTGTTGACCATGGGACCAAGTGAAATATGCACTGAAATCATCGATCCAAGGTATTCTCATACTTCACCTTTGCATGAATGTTAATGAAAATCTGTAATGAAAATGCATCAGGACAGACTACACGTGTGCCCCCCTCTATTCATCAATAAAACAATGGGAGTATATAAAATCCAACCTGTATCAGCTTCATACACTAATGTAATTAGTGTTGTAAAGGTATACACAAATCATATGTTACTACAACTGGTGAAGGACAAATGAAGAAACAATGAAATGTTTACTTAATTTACTTCCATTATATAAGTATTTGGCTGGACTTCCTACACCAAATGAAGTTATATAAAATAGCACTTCAACCAGCACTTGAATCATTCACAGTACTTATCACATTAGGTGATATACGTAGTGAAGGTAGGATATGATTTTAATCAGATTTGGCTTGAATTGGACCAAAAGAAAATATGACTCCTATTTCAGGTATTCCAGCTGCCTAACAGGATTTTCCTGCTGACCTTGAACATTTTATCTTACAGAACCTCTCCTAACTTATGTCATGTGTGTTGAGGTATAAAATGAAAGGGAGCAAAGTTAATATTGAAATTGAAAGGAAGAGATCGCTGATTTTAAGGTGCACATGGATACTGAGGTACTTAGTACCGCGGCATCTGACGATATATTTTAAGGGGGTAGTTTTGTCAAATCATTGATTGTCCAGGGAAAGAAAATTCTTTACTCCTGGACATTGTACAAGAGATGGTTTGGTAAGAATTTTGATGTGAGTGCCTGCTGGATTGTCTAGTTGTAGGGACAAGAAGTGTGGAATTGGTGGCAACTTTGCTATGACATATTTTACCGAGCATGGTCGGCCTTGCATCATTTGTACGATCTACAAGACTGAGCGATTTTAGATGTTCTATCATGTTACCAATGATTGAAGTGTTATCATCCACTTGTATCCGAATTAAATTTATTTTCCAGGCAAAGTTCACAGTCACTCATTAAAATGTACTTTTTTCCTGTTTTGGAGCCTAACCCCAATCTTGAAAACTAAATAGACTCTATGATGTACAGAAATGCATTGTAAAATTTGATATAAAACATAAAAATTAAAATACAAAAAGATATAATTTAGCTTCTAAACTATACTAGTTTTTTCTGGCATGTTACCTGAAACATACATTTTTTTGTTTGCCTTCAACATCAATAACATGTACGACTGTATATGAAATATTGTTTTAGATTTTTGTTGATAAAATACATTTAAAGCACAGTGCAGTTATTAGTGCCACACTAGCTATATAGTGATAAATGGCCTGCTTTTCAGCAAAGTGCAGATGACATCATTATGCATTATGTTTCAAGCTTCTGTACTTGACAGTAAATTAAAAGAGGGAGAGGCTGAGTTATTCTGTGGGAAGCTTTTAATGTAATTAGAAAGTTGAGTGTGTGGAGTCTTGAATCTTCTGCCTATTGTATATGTTTCACACAGACAACAAGACTGCAAGATCAGTGGTGGTATCTACAGTGATTATGTACAGTGGGTAGACTAATATTTATATGACAGAATTTGTTTTGGGTTCTTCAAATCAATTGCATTCACATAATCTGGTACATGTGTACATGGAGATGGAAAAATGCACGGCCAGACAGACTAGGGTTCGAACCCAGGACCTCCAACTCTAGACAGACACTCTACCAGTTGAGCTACCTGGTGTCTGACGATCGACCCAGTTCAGTTCCGCTGCACAGGTATAAAATTGCACCCCGCAGATTATTATAATTGCATACCTACAGTTTTTCATTTACTGTTCAGCCAAAAAGAAACAGAACCCTATGCCACATATATATGTGTGATGTGGAAAATTTAAATGATTACAAAGCCTAACCAGAACTCCTGTTCAGCTGACCATTGGTTGTTATTCGTTAATTTAATGAATCAACAAATTAAAACAAGAATGCAGAGCTCGAAATATTTTAGCACCATTTTATGTAATGATGCATGCCATTTTGTCCTTAATGTTGTTTTTTTATTTAAGTTTTTGGGAGGCAAAGTGAACACCAATCCTTGATAATCAATGAAATCTTGAATACTGTTTAACAGCAATTATAAGTTATAATTTCATAAAGAACAAATTTTGTGTATATAATAAAAAATGCAATTACATTTTTTTGAAGTACCAAGACAAACATGTGTGAACACTCTTTTATGCTATGTCACAGATTGATAATTGCAACCAATTTTTGGCAGATCGTAAATATATCCACATATATGAAAGTTCTCCATTTTTTCAGTTTTGTCAATGATTTTCCCCAATTTGGACCTGAGCCAAAGTCCTCTGATATTCTTGTTGTCCAGACACCAACAAGCCAGACACATGCAGATGCTACCCAACAGTTTGAAATCAAACAGACATCTAGATCAATAATAGCTGAAGTATTCGTTAGTTTTGTGAGACGGAGCACTTCAGAGTTTCTGGTCTTGGTGATCTTGGTAACACTGATACATGTACATTGTGGTATATGTGACTACAGTATTGCTAAAACAACAAGAATATTCGGACAGTAAAACTAGACTTTGTATATTGTTTATGCATTTTAAAATGTTACAAATTATTTCTACTGCGACATCTAGAAGTCACCAATAATTGGAAAGAACAAGGTATATATAAGTCATTTTCAGTTCTTTAATTAAATAATAAGGCTCACTCTCCCCTCATATGTATATGCAGATCAAGTCATCTGGAAATTGAATTAGTGCATGCAGTCACCATAATATGGTCCCTTATCAAATGTTGGGACTGAGACTCCGAGTGAAGCCAAATGATTTGATTCCAATCAAAATAACTATGAAACCAATTTAATTTATTGTGAATTATCAACAAGACTGAAATGGTAGCTGTAGTTTCCAGCTGAGAACGCTGATGGGTCCAGATGCTGATTCCTATACCGACAGACAGTGGCATTTCAAGCCCAGACAATTTTTAGATGTGTTTAATATTTAATCACCTCATGTCAAGTGTCAACCATGCCTGTTGAGCTCTGAAGGCTCATTACTACTGTAACAGATCTAGAAGAGTTCATGACAAAACCAGGGGATGTCCTACAATGTACTAGCGACCCCCAAACTTCCTAGTCCATTACAATGCATTAACTGGGCAATTCGGTACAGTCCCAAACAAAAGACTTGTGTGTCAAAATCATGGAATTTTGGGATATCGAGGATGCAAAAGAGCATGTCTTTGTCTGTTGTAGATTTGTGGCTAAATGAACAAACATTAACAGTATTTGATTTTGTTATGCATGACAATGCTTAACCCGGGTACAGTATTTCATATTAATCACAAATAGATATGACTTTAAAATCAGAGATACTCTTGTTCTAGCTATCAAAAGCTACTTCTCAAAACTTTTGAACCACACGACTGATGGTTCTGTTTGGTGCACTGCTGTGTCAGTCTAAATAACTGTAACAGGAAAGAGAGTTGTGTGCTTACAAAAGGGATCAAACGGGCAACCCATACTTCCTAGTTGGACGCTCTACCACTGAGCTATAGGGAATTTCCTTTCAGTGCAAGGTAAAAGTTGACTGACATCCAATACAATTAAATCTGCCACACTACTCCCCCCTTCGCCTTCGGACACCACAGCAACCCAGGTTCTAACTCTCTGTCACCATAGGGAGGGCCACAGACACCATTTGTAACAGAAAAGAGATTAGAGTCCTTCCACCGGGGATCGAACCCACGACCCTGGACTTCCTAGTTGTATGGTCTACCACTGAGCTACAGGGAAATTTCCTCTGACGCGAAGCTAGAAGGTGACTTATCGTTTATGTACAATTAAAATCTGCCACATTACATACCATTGTATATATGGCCTGTTGCGGTGATGCCTATCTGAATATTAGAAATCTATTTGGAACAACATGGTCAAATCTACACATATGTTGCTTAATTATATACACAAACATTCCTCCATACTCCTCCATGTGGTTAGATTTGAAAGCAAACTTACAATACACAGCTGATATTCGACCTCTTTTATAAGTTGTAAAACTCAAATAGGCAATCGATCGTGCTTCCAAAATTACATAAAATGAATAACAAATAAATCTTTCACATATGATATTTACAAATCCCTCCAAACATGCGCACAAGCAGAGTCTACACCGTTGATCATCGTGTATACCGTAGTTCAGAACACCCGCCATCTTTTCAAATGATCAACAACAACACAACACTTGCAAGAGCGAGTGTGTGCAAAGTAAACAAATAATGTTCAACTTACCAGGCTCGTGAACGGAGCCCCTAAAACAATCTGGACGCCAACTAGGCATCCCGTCGTCTGCTCAACGAATTTCCTCGTCGTCAGCATTCATCTTATAGTACAAATCACATTTCTTCTGCACACTGAGTTGTTCACCGGCATGACTTTCAACTCGTCTGACAGATGTCGCTCTGAAACTTGAAAAGTCTATGGAAAACTCCGAGATATTCCGAACGCTTCTTTCGATGTCAGAGATCTCGGGTCGGTACAAGTTTTAGCCATGCTATACAAGCTTCTTTCAACAGAAGTCCCTTCTTTACCATACATCTGCTCTTCCATTACTTTTGTGTTTTACCGTAGTAACATTTACTCCAAACATACACATGTAGAAAGTAAAGGATCTGTTGCACTGGCTAAGCCAAAGAAACATTAAAAAAAATCAGTTAATGCATTTTGAATAATAAACAAAAATAATTCTCATTTCAAAAATCATCAGTTCTAACAAGGACCTATCTGGTTTCTATTCAGTTTCTCAATTTCCTGAAAGCCCTACTGAAAGTACTTACGTCTCTGTCAGAAGTGAATTATATATTGTAAAAGAATCCGAAGTATCAGTCATTTCATGATGTTGGTTCACACATCTCCTTTTATTTATCTGCAAAAATATTAATTTACAATATCATGTTTACTCCTCTGGCCAGGCTTCAATGATGGCGAATTCTTATTTTATTAACTTCACACTATTTAACACATTTTTAGCAACTGTAGTTCAATTATGCACTTGACGGGTTTCCGGTATTCAATCAACTATTAATTAAAACTGAGTGCTAACATGTATCATATATCCGTTATATCATGCGTCCCATCTATCATCGCCACACGGTCACAAACAGCCGCCGTCGCCGCCACCACACACACCACCGGCCACCACCACTACCACCAAGACGAACACCACCACTACCATAAAACCACCCCATCACCCTTTGAGCTGACCATGTACAACTGTTCTATCTTTTCTCAAGCTCTTTTATATCTTTCCTTCATCTCAAATCAAATTATAAGCAAATGTGAACAAATAATAAATTAAATTCAAAATGGAACTTGCCACTTTTACCGCATTAATATTATTATTATTTATATAAAGATATAAGTTTTATTGGATGCTTCCTCTCTATTTGTATCTTTTACAGCATGAACATATCTTGTTCAATTAATGAAATCCTGTTTTATGTGTGTTTTATTTGTTATGTCGATCGTAAAAGCTCACCAAACGTGCCTGTGTTTATCTTTGTAATCATATCGACGTTAAACAAAATTTATTTGAAATTTACTTGACCACCACTACGTACACCACCACCAACACCACCACTACGTACACCACAACCACCACTACGTACACCACAATCAACACCACCACTACGTACACCACCATCAACACAACCACTATGTACACCACCATCAACACCACCACTACGTATACCACCATCAACACCACCACTACGTAAACCACCATTAACACCACCACTACGTACACCACCATCAACACCACCACTACGTATACCACCATCAACACCACCACTACGTACACCCCCATCAACACCACCACTACGTACACCACCATCAACACCACCACTACGTACACCACCAACACCAACACCACTACGTACAACACCATCAACACCACCACTACGTATACAACCACCAACACCACCACCAACACCACCACTACGTACACCACCAACAACACCACCACTACGTACACCACCACCACCACCTCCACCACTACTAACACCACCACTACGTACACCACCATCAACACCACCACTATGTACACCACCATCAACACCACCACTACGTATACCACCATCAACACCACTACTACGTAAACCACCCCCACCTCCACTACGTACACCCCCATCAACACCACCACTACGTACACCACCACCAACACCACCACTACGTACACCACCACCACCACCACTACGTACACCACTATCAACACCACCACTACGTACACCACCACCAACACCACCACTACGTATACCACCATCAACACCACTACTACGTAAACCACCACCACCTCCACTACGTACACCCCCATCAACACCACCACTACGTACACCACCATCAACACCACCACTACGTACACCACCACTACGTACACCACCACCAACATACACCACCACCAAACCACCACCACCACTACGTACACCACAATCAACACCACCACTACGTACACCACCATCAACACCACCACTACGTACACCACCACCAACACTACCATCAACCCCACCACTACGTACACCACTACGTACTCCACCATCAACACCACCACTACGTACACCACCACTACGTACACCACCACCAACACCACCACTACGTACACTACCATCAACCCCACCACTACGTACACCCCCACCACCACCACTACGTACACCACAATCAACACAACCACTACGTACACCACCACCACCTCCTCCACCACTCCGTACACCACCACCACCACCACCAGCACTACGTACACCACCACCACCACTACCTCCACCAACATCACCTCCACCACTACGTACACCACCACTACGTACACTACCATCAACACCACCACTACGTACACCAACATCAACACCACCACTACGTACACCACCACCACCACCTCCAGCACTACGTCCACCACCACCAACACCTCCACCACTACGTACCCCACCACCACCACCTCCACCACTACGTACGCCACCACTACGTACACTACCATCAACACCACCCCTACGTACACCAACATCAACACCACCACTACGAACACCACCACCAACACCTCCACCACTACGTACACCCCCACCAACACCACCACTACGTACACCACCATCACCACCACCACTACGTACACCACCACCAACACAACCACTACGTACACCACCACCACCACCTCCGCCACTACGTACACCACCACCAACACCTCCACCACTCCGTACACCACCACCACCACCTCCACCACTGCGTACCCCACCACCACCACCACCACTACGTACACCACTATCAACACCACCACTACGTACACCACCACCACCACCTCCGTACACAACCACCACAACCTCCACCACTACGTACACCACCACCACTACGTACACCACCACCAACCCCACCACTCCGTACACCACCATCAACACAACCACTACGTACACCACCACCACCACTACCTCCACCACTACGTACACCACCACTACGTACACTACCATCAACACCACCCCTACGTACACCAACATCAACACCACCACTACGAACACCACCACCAACACCACCACTACGTACCCCACCACCCCCACCTCCACTACGTACACCACCACCACCACCACCTCCACTACGTACACCACCACCACTTACACCACCACTACGTACACCACTATCAATACCACCACTACGTACACCACCACCAACACAACCACTACGTACACCACCACCACCACTACGTACACCACAATCAACACCACCACTACGTACACCACCATCAACACAACCACTATGTACACCACCATCAACACCACCACTACGTACACAACCACCACCACCTCCACCACTACTTCCACCACCACCAACACCACCACTACGTACATCACCATTAACACCACCACTACGTACACCACCACCACCACCTCCACCACCACGTCCACCACCACCACCACCACCACTACGTACACCACTATCAACACCACCACTACGTACACCACCACCACAACCTCCACCACTACGTACACCACCACCACAACCTCCACCACTACGTACACCACCACCACAACCTCCACCACTACGTACACCACCACCACCACCCCCACCACTACGTACACCACCACCAACACCACAACTACGTACACCAACACCAACACCACCACTACGTACACCACCATTAACACCACCACTACGTACACCACCACCACCCCCTCCACCACTACGTACACCACCCCCACCACCACCACTACGTACACCACCATCACCACCACCACTACGAACACCACCACCAACACCACCACTACGTACATCACCATTAACACCACCACTACGTACACCACCACCACAACCTCCACCACTACGTACACCACCACCACCCCCACCACTACGTACACCACCACCAACACCTCCACCACCACCACCACCTCCACCACTACGTACACCACCACCTCCACTACGTACATCACCACCAACACCACCACTACGTACACCACCACCAACACCACCACTCCGTACACCACCATCAACACAACCACTACGTACACCACCACCACCACCTCCGTACACAACCACCACAACCTCCACCACTACGTACACCACCACCACCACCACCACTACGTACACCACCATCAACACCACCACTACGTACACCACCCAAACATATTTCATCATAAATAACAAATTTCTGTGAATGGACTGATAGGGTGGCGTAGTGGATAATGCACTCGTCTTTCATCAGGGTGGCAGGGGTTCCTTGACCGGACAGGAGAAGGTATTGGGTCTCCTGCCCGACCACGTGGGGGAACCTGTTGCTGTTAAAGAAATAAAGTTTATAAATCATCTGTGTCTATAAGTTGCGTGTAGTGTTTGGTGTTTTTTTGTTTGTTTGACGTCCTATTAACAGCTAAGGTAATTTAAGGCCTCCGTGTGTGTTGTGCAAGCATGCATGCGTGTATGTGTGCTGGAGACAGGGTACGTTGGTGTTGTTGCCTGCTTGTGATAGCGCGGATCTGATGCCGACTTTATAGTGCTGTCTCACTGAAATACCATGCCGATGACAACCAGTACAGCATTCCGCCCAGTCACACTATACTGACAACGGGTGAACCAGTTGTTGTAATTCCCTTAAATGCTGAACGTTAAGTAGGGAATTAAAACTATCATTTTGATGGACTTTGGGACAGAACCCATTGCCTTCCTCGCCTGGGCGAACGTTCAACATGAAAGCCAAAAGTGAGGTATNCAGCAGGTGTATTGTTCGATCCTCTACCTGCAGGAGTGGCGTGTAATGTAACCAAACGTATCATTGCCATTTGCCATATGGCAATAATATAATAACCGCGTTTATGGATGATAATTTAGATAATTATTATTTGAACATCTTACTTTTTTTCTGACCAGTATTATATTGTGGCTAATAAAAGGAACATCGGGGATTGGTGTGCGTTTTTTATTCAGGAAGTATGACAGAAAACTATTAGATTTGGATTTTTTTTGTAGTGTATCACCCAAAGAAATTATTGTAGACATTATATTTTGATGAAATCTGAACCTGTTGTAGATATTTTCTTTATATTGTATTAAAAATGGTCCATGCAATTTGTTATTTTAGACACTATGGTCGTTTTTCTTTCTCGTAGCGCCAAATATTGAAGAAAAAAATGTCGAGAAATCGTATAAAAATAAACTTGACTTTTTAATGTAACATAGTATCTAGTTTTGTTTAAGATTTATTTAAAACAAGAGGTCGCTTCTCCTTTTTGTACTGATTTTTTTTCTCTCGTGAAATATGGCTTAAATCTAATCAACATCGACAATATATCAACTGTGAAACAAAAGTTACCTTTCTTAAATAAACAATTACCAAATCTTATCTTAAAGACGGAGTATGAATAACGGGATATTTAGAGCTAAAAGATTTGTTCTAATCTTTAATCTTAAAAAAAATAAACCCGTTACGTGTTATTGATTCTAAATCCGCACAATATCATCATTTTATGGAATTGACGGCTATTTTTCGTTACAACGTTTGAGTAAATTATCTATGCATTTGTATATTTTAAATCCATAACTACATGAAAATAGTTAAGGATATTTTTGACGCTATATCAAAAACGAGACAAATTAGACTTCACACGTGATCAATCGTCCTTAAAAATATGTTTTAAGGAGAAATAGAAAATAGGACATCTGATAAGTGTTAATAACGCAAATTATGTGAACAACAAACATTCACGTACAGCTGTATACTCCAATAATTTCCCGGACAGATTGTACCAAGGAGTCAATTTAATGGTTATAACCGTTATACTGTTTATCACTATGTACTGTTTATCACTATGTCATCAATGTAACGGACACACTCTATCTAAAGCGCCGCTACCAAACAGTTTTTAGGACAAACACCTCGAGACACAGAACAGAACTTTTATTTAATATTTCCGTTTTATAATTACCTACATCCTTTCGCAAAATATCACGTGACTACTGTCTGTACATTTATCAATAATCTGAATAGGTTTCTGGTACTTAGACGCGTATGCGTGAGAAAATATACGACTCTTTATCAAAGTTCAAACTTCATGTTGTCATAGATTCAGAGGGTAACTTAGCTTTACCGACCACTGTACAAACCGGACACTTCACTAAACCAGATTCACAATTACACTTAAAGACAACCACCTATCTACGAAACATCAGATACAAAATAATATAATATGTTAACTGAATATAAATTCATGGAACCGACACTTTATAAATAGGAACAATCATTTATACTTGTGTCTGTGTAACAAACAGTAGCAAATTACATGTACATGTAAAAGCTTATTTGTTCCCTACAAATAGATGTACGTTTTTATTTTGTGTTTCGGATCAAATAGTATGTTCTCCAATTATAATACGAGTTTTCCTTCGGATGATATATATCGCTATGGAGAAGTTGAAATTAATGAGGAGTTTAGAAGTTGGATTTACTCTTTGTATTACTTTGCTACTTGCAATACATGTCATACTACGAAACTGCCCTATTTATAAAACAGAATCCTGTCGACTCCGAACCAAACCTGGACTTTTGGTATCAGTGCACGAGTACACGGATCTCCTCTCCAGCCTACACGTGGTATTAATTTTTCTTTTCTTTTCATGTTTAAGTCAGTTTATATATATATAAGTTATTGCCAACGTACAAAAATAGAATAACAAAAACTTTAATTTATCTCATCGTTCGCGTCATTTTTCATGTAGAAATGCAAGACATGGGCCTGTTCGTTTATGCGGAACAAACGGTTTGACCGTTTATGAATGTAACAATTTCGGGTATAAATACTGTCGGACCTGCAAATGTTTATGCAGGCATTGCAAGGCTTTGATAAGGCTTGCCTGAAAGCAGCATCATAATACTAGGTCCGACCTTATTTAATCAAACGAAAACGGCCCTGGACTCACAAGCGTTAACGAGTTGCCTCCCTTCTCATAAACTAATTATCATAGTGAACCACTGCCGCAATGCATTTCAACATCCCGAACACATTTAAATGTCTCTTTGAGTTTTCTTTTCTTCCTTCCTACATATCGTTACTTACTCATATCACTTGTAATAAATGAGATATATAATACTGTATATAAGAACGATTTTTTCTTTGATTTCAGTTTACAATAGTAATGGTGTTTTTTTTTGTGTACAACGAAATTAATGTAAGTCCAAAACAAAATGGGAAATTTCATTAAATGACAAAATAATGGCACGGAAAGCATTCGACTGTAAAACACTCACAGAATTTACAGTTTTTATCCAATTTGTAACTTATCACAAGAAGTTTGAACAGAATATCAACCGCTGACGTAAATATAGGAAATGAAGGAATATATATATTTCAGTATGTAAACCCGTTTGACAAATGGGGATTTCCCCCCTGATTGAATGAAGACGGATTGGCCAGGATCTCACAATTAAGTATCACTTGGCCTCTACACATCTCTGAATATCTATATATGAACGTGTCGATACTATGTCTCAGTGTTGGGTTTGAATTTTAAACGGAGCTTAGTCATACATATTTAGGATATTACTCTGTCAGGAAGGAAGTATCACATGTCCCCGTCTTAAATCTCAGGTAATACGGTACACAAGACAAGTCTTAATGTTCCTCAGAGATTTTTGAAGAAATTCAAAGATCGTTAAACTATTAAACATGGGTGCGAATAGCATCTAAACAACTTAATAAAATATTAGTACTTTAGTTACAGAAACATCAACTAACAGTTACCTTGTTTTAGGGAGGGGTTCGGAGCAGTAGATATAGACACAAAGACAGAAATGGATGCATTTGGAACGTGGAAAGCGATTGAAACAAGACGATGAAGACGAAAGTGGTAGAAATGATAGATAAATACTAGCAGGAACACAAGGGAACATACAGAACAGGTAAGTAGAATGTTGAGCAGTCAGGAGAAATAATAGTCTACCAGATGACAAAACTTATATCAGTGAGAAATGTCACACAAGGAAGAAGGGAAACAACTGACCACAGAGTAAGAATAAGTTACAGATGAGCACTTCAGAGAAATCCTTCACAGACTTCAACCAGAAGAGAAATTTCACTCCCAGGTCTTATGTGCGTCATGTTTTATGCAAAACATTGACCTACACGAGTTTACGAGTTGCCTCCCTTCTCACAAACAACTTATCGCAGTGACCTGATAGTATTTTATGCGATTCAATATCATGTCAGTTTTCTTCCAGGCGTATTAAATGTCATCGTAGTGTTCTCTTTTACTTTGCTACATATCATTATTTTTATTCGCTTGAAAAAAAAAGAATGAAGTACATAATACACGATGTATTGTATAAAAATATGCTATTTCAAAATAAGAATGATTGTATTATTCAACCTTTTTTTTTCTTCTCGATTGTGCACAATGAAATTAATATAAGAACCGCACGCCAATCCTAAACAAAACGTGAAATTTTATCATATAACCAAATGATGCAATGGAAAACATTTTACTAAAACATTCAAATCAATGACTTTTTAAATCCGATTTGTAACTGATAGCAACAAGATTTGAAAGATTATAAACAACTGACGTATATATTAGCACATAAAGGAGATTTATTTCAGCATGTACAATCTTTTAACAAATGGTGATTTTTTTTCCAATTAAATAAAGACGGCTTGCCCATGATCTTGTATCACTTGGCATTTTAACATCATTGGATATCTATGTATTAATGCGGGATACTATACATAAGTGTTGGGTTTGAGTTTCACATGGAGCTTAGTCATACATATTTAGAATATTTACAAACTCTTTCAGCAAGGTAATTTCGCACGTCCCCGTATTATAATTAACTAAGATAATACAGTACACAAGACAATTCTTAATGCCTATAATGTTTGTTTATGGGAATCCTCAAGAAATCGAAAGATCTTCATAAACACGTGTGCGGGTAGCATCTAAAACATACTGATCAAATATCAGTATCTACGCTACAGAAACATGACCAAACAGTTACACTGTTTTGGGGACGGGTTCAGAGCAAAGACATTGACACAAAGAAAATAAATGACTGCATTTTGAACGTGGAAATTCAAACAAGATGACGAAGAAGAAAGTATAAGGATATTAAAAGCGAACGGTTGAAGCAAAGATAGATAACAGCAGGTATAAGAAAATACGTACCAAGTTAACTACACTATTGAACATAGAAAAAAAGGACGCAACCACCCGAAGCAGCAAACAAGGAACCATCTACAAAATAACACTTTATAGGAAAATGTCATACAAGGGACAGTTCACCAGCCAAGGACAAGGAAAAGTGACAACTGACCACAGAGAAAGAACAAGTTATTAGGTGAGACGATTAGAGAGCTGACACCCAGGTGACTCTGGCATCTGATCCAGAAAGAAGGCATCTGAACAATCGACAACTCAAAGATCAGGAAAGCCCCTGGTGAAGGCAATTCCAGTTCCAGGGCCACTTCTATTTACGCCATTTCGGGAAGAAGAAATATAGCTACAGAACGAATGAAAGGATTAATTTGAAAAAATGTACGAGGGTTCACTGTCTGACTGCAACAACTGGTGAAGGATAGCGTTATTATCTTTGTCCCGTAAAATCACGAGAAACCATTGTTAGCTGGATGGGAGGTGACAATCGAAATTTCCTTAAAGTATGAAGATGCTCTGATAAGATTTTCTGTCTACGGAACATCAGCAGACAGTGCTCAGAATGGCAAAGTAGCTTTTCATCAACTTCACCGATAGATAAGTATCATATATATTGCAAGGAGAGTGTAGCAAAGCTACAAATTATGCTGGCAAAAATGCAATGATTTTAAAGAGAATGCTATTGAAAGGTTTAAGGAGAACATTGCACTGATGAAACTTGTCACACAGTTAAAGGTATAATGCGAACATACCATAGGAAGACAGAGAACAGGTTAAATGACTGCTCGGCGATTGGTAGTCTATCTTCTGTTAAGTGCTTATAACTTTTTGAAGATATCTTCTTTATTCACGACATATTTGAAATTGACGAGGAGAATAGATGGATCAATTAATGGAAGAACTAGGCAATCTGTGATTGCACCGCAAAATGTTGGAAACCGCATTAAATTTCGCTATCAAAAAAGTTATTGCAGAAGATTTTGCCGGAAATATGGTTAACAGTTATACGGTCGTCATCACAACAGATGAACGGGAAGTAGATTTCTGTGTCTGACATGATAATAGATATTGGCACTTTATCTTCGACCGCTGGTGACGGACATCATGGCTGACGTCACATGGGCTAGTGTCTTCTCGACTTTAAGATTGTGTCCATATTTGTAGACACTACATAGCTTATTTACTTTGCGGATGTCACCGTGAAACAGAATGCATATATCGGACGTGACACATAAGAAGTTCACAGATTCTACAAATACCAGCGCTTTAAGACAAAGGAGATAACTAAGAAACAAACCCATTCGGTATTCCTAATTGTATTTGACAGATATGCTCGAGAAATAGAGGTTTCAGAAACAGAATGAATCTGTATCCTTTAAGTATTTTATTTTATTTCATTTTAATCAATAAATATACATGTATATTATTCATTACTTATAATGACATTTTCTGTGTTTGTTAGTTGTTAAACGTGTTATAATAATGATTGATCACAACAGCCTCATATCAATTGAGAAAAGAAATGGGCCTTTACGAAGTTAACACTTTCACCCCTATGTAACTTTAGTAGACTCTACCATGCATTGACCTGGATAATTCTATTTTGGTCTACAGTGGTGAAAGGGTTAAATTGTGACTATGTATACTTTACTGTAAACAGAAGCGTCCAAGGTATACAGATCTGAACACTAGCACAGCATCTAGCAAAAACAAGAGAAAACGACGAAAGCATGGGACCATTAGGTTCATCAGCGAGATAGAAGATTACCAAACTAACTAAAGGAAAATATAAAAGCAGGCAGAGCAATTAAGAAATTGTTTAAAAATACACAAAATATGAATTTTACATACAAGGTATAAATAGGACAATTTTCTCCTCCATGAAATGTTTAATAATTTGGGTCGGTTTTGATGTTTGGTTTGGTTTAGTATTGTTTAACGTGCTATCAACAGCTATGGTCAATTAAGGACGGCCTCTCTTGTGTGCAAGATGCATGGGTGTAGTGTATGCGTGTGTGTTTTGGGAGGCTGCGATATGTTCGTGTGTATCTCATTGTGATTGCGCGGAACTGATGCCGACTTTATAGTGCTACTTCACTGAAACATACTGCCGAAGACACCCAGCAGGACACCCCACCCGGTCACATTATAGTGAGAACGGGCGAACCAGTCATACAGACTCTGGTATGTCTCGGCCAGGGGACATAACCCAAAGCCTCCGTCACAGTGGCGAACGCTCAACTAAAGTCCAAAAGTGAGGCATTGTCAAGGTAGAAGAAACATGTTCAGAAAGAAGAGAAAAGATAAGATCCCGAATTTAGTCGCCTCTTTACGATCATGCAATGGGGGCAGCAGGTACAATTATTACTCGATGTAGGTATATATACAAACTCAATATACTTTACCCCAAAAACAATTGTAACGAAAATAATTGATATATTAAATGTTGTCTACTAGGGTTGTAAACTGTCGGTAATATACCTAACCCGAGTTAGCCTTGACACCAGACAAAGACCTTTGGACAGATAATGTCGAAATGTCTAAGTCTGGTGTAAGTTTACTATAATCACACTTTTGGGTCATGTAATCCCTTATGATCACGTGATCTATATTTGTAGGCGGATTACTGAGACACTCTCTTAGTATGTCGGTAAGCAGTGCATGTACGTTGACACGAATGATAGAACTTACGTATTTATTTAAAAAATAACATGACCATCCATGTATTATTTAAACTGTGTCAAAAGATATGTCTACAAGGGCTACTATGTTGTTTTTCTTTTATGATTTATAATCAATCAATCAATCAATCAATCAATCAATCAATCAATCAATCAAGTGATCAGTCGTAGGATTGTTGAATTTTATGATAAACCAGCATCTAGAATGTCAGGTAATTGTTTATTTTAAATTGATAGTCTTAATCATTTTTAAATAATATAAAACAATTAAAGCTGAGATTGTATGCAATATTTGTATGCCTATGAATAAAGGAATGCCATTAATTTGGGAAGCTTCCCTTGAGTGTAGGAATGCAGAAATACTTTTTCAGCGAATGATTAGATAATTCACAACAGATGTCACGTCTATGTCCAATAATTGTCCTCCCCGGTAGAAGTACCACATAAACTTCACTTTTAGTGTCTTAATAGTTAAAAAAACCATAATCGTCCTTTCATCAGGACTTGTATTCAATTAATAACTGATCCATAGCAGTGATTTGCTTTTCGTCAGTTTTAACTGTCTCTTTATACATTGTTAAAGATACGAGAGTAGACGTAGGCTTTTAAAATTGTATGAAAGTATTCAAAATATTTAAAAATCAATACGTCATTTCATATATGTAGTTGTTATTGGATCCTATTTTGGTGTTAAATTTCAAAAATCAATGTATTAGGTCCTTTATCATGATGCATGACAAGGCATACCTTTATGGTAAAATTACGTCAAATTATTTCCACTACAGGTGTGAAGTGTACATCAAGAAAGCTTATCGCTGATGTGAAAGTCTTGGGTAAGTGTGCACTAGCAGATGGCTTATGGTTCGATGGTCGTTAGAAATCTTCTCCTTTTATCCAGAGAGAGAGAGAAATACATTACAATCACACAATAACAGACTGTATATCACATAATTTGTCAAAAATATAGGTATTTATGGCAAACTGTTCACATGAAAAGAAAAGAAAAAGTATATCTACAATCCAGTCGTTAAATGTCACCGAATAAAATACCATTGCGTAACTTATATTAACACTGCTACAGTCTACACAGGAAGTCTGTTTTTACAGTGCATACGTACTGTACTACGGGGATACTGTAAGAAGGAAGCGTTACGTGACTATGAGCTTTACTGACCAAAATAACCACACATCGTCATGTCAAACTCAATGCTATAGCTAGGGATTAAAGCTTATATCATAGACCTAAATTAACGGGACCTTTACTTTAGGTCTCTGCTTATATACACTAACACGACACTACAAATACCCCATATATATTTAAACATGGTCTGACGTCAAACAGATATGAAATGGTGTCTCGCTGACATATTCTAATACACAAGTCTCTGATATCTGATCCCAGTAACCCCTACCACTGGTAATAATACTTTACATGGGAGTGGTCGGTATTCAGAATAGTAACGACATGCTAAATATATTACTTACATGTTACTTCAATACTTCGTCTTTTCAAAGACACAAATTCAAAAGGTAGAGGGACTTCCACAAAGGTTCATCTCATTTCACAGAGATTGATTCAGAGGGAAGACTTAAAATAAGAGCAATTAAATGCATCGCTGCTTCAGTATATAAGAATAAAAGTGGAACTTAATGAAACCGAGAGGTACCAAAGTAAACAAAAGACACCATGAACCATACCAAATGTTGTAGGCAAAGAATAGTTGTTCGAAAGAACCCTCTTGCAACGAACTTGGTACCCGTCATGATGTCTTGGTATCTGCTGACAAATCTGGGGTAATTATCGGTCACTGAAATTCTTAATATGAACATTATATATACAAACATTGTTTCATTCTAGTTTGTATGTCTCTGTCTGCAGTAGTAGTAGTAGTAGTAGTAGTAGTAGACCAGTTATGGTATGTGTTTTAGAATAAGGCGCCATTGTATGAATTAACAGAGTAAAACATAATACCCTAAACAATAGTACATTACAGGAAATAGCCATCTCTGCACGCAAGGTAACGAGTTCGTGTAGAAGTAATCGCATCGTTCGTGTCATTGCTCAAGTAAACATAAATATTTGAAAACAATCCACCCGGATAACTATGTCGGTGGTATATGTAAAGGAGAATGGACTGGTCGCTTGCTAGGTTGTTGTACATACTTTAGCGCTAATTGAAGTTCCTTATGTAGTGTTCTCTAGTATTTTGAGTGCGCTAATTCTTCAATGAGCTAATCTGTTGAAACTCGATAATAATACGCTATAATTTGAGCACGCTAAAATGAGTACTTCTATAGTAATTAACACGTCTTACGCAATCAGATTAATTACTTGGGAGATTATTTTATATAAATATATGCTGCAAACTTGTTATTTTATTTCCTTATTTTCTTTTGTATCTCATATAATATGAACTAATGTGGAATACCTGCTATTTTCATCAAATTCAGGACATCTTGAATCTGTTTGTAAGGGCGGGGAGATAAACTCGGCATCGTTCAAATGGTCACGGACAATACCTGTAATCTGGTCTCATGAATCGGTAACTATGTAAACCATTATGTTTTAGTGTACACTATGATACAGGACTTAGGACAATGTAACCAGATAAATGAACGCGGACCCCCTTCTCCACACGTAGCTCTGAAACCATTCATGTTTATTGGGATTAGCCTGGACACACTGTGAAGCACAGACGACATAATAGACAATATAAGGTTAAGATCTTTATCATACCAGTGGTGTATAAAAGTACATGCTCACCGTAGTAGAACGCTGAAATAGGTAATCCGCGACACACTTAGAAGTACGCAGTCACAGAAATTACACCACATGTAGTTTTGTGTTCCATAAACAAATTTACCATTTTCCATGGCTAAACATTACACAAATATAGAAAAAAAACTGCCTGTAAGATTTTCTGGTCATATTTTGTAATTGTAATATGCATCTACATTAATAAAGATGTTAAGAAATTACAGCTGCATCAAATTGTTCAAAAGATATCTTCAACTGAAATTTTATGATTTGATAACATAAAAAAAATCTATATTGTATCGTTGAACATTCCCAATAAATTACTGTAGAATATTCATGAGTTACATAACAAATACATGTATAAACGTGAGGTGTTTGATCATCACACCGAATAGGTATCGCTTGTAAAATCTAGAGGTCATTGTAACCAGTAATCGTGTCTAGGTATAAAATGGGACGATTCCTGGGGTACACACGTACGCAATCATTTGAAAACGCGTGTCTACCTAGAGTTAAAGCTGGCATTGTATAAGTACATGTATATAGACGTGTTAATAGTGAACATTGGTAGGTAAAATACTATTTCACAGTGACGGATGCATTAAACTCGGATTGAACGCTACCCGGAAAATATAATATTATTCCAACAATACCGGTGTGCCCACATTAGGTATTATACACAATACACGCCCGGCGTGTAGCAGTATTGGGCTGAACAGCTGAACAAGATACACGCAAGGAACTGTTTGTCACGGACAGCAGGAGGAACGCCTTACAGGGGATAATTACTGTTCTCCAACACGTGGGGATGTGATTATCCTGACTACCCGTCTGTGAACTTTGCTTCTGCTTACTGTTTAGATAACAGGGATATCTAGAAAGTATAAAACATCTCAAGGATGGAGAAGACACAACAATTGAACCGGAACAGATATTGGTATATCATCTCCCATCACCCTTACCACTGACAGAAATGAATTGAAACGTTTCATGCTTAACAACATACAAATGCAGATTGTAAAGACAAAATGTGTTTATACCCAACTGTCGTGGAACTTGTGAATATCGAAGAGGATATACAGGTGTCAGTGTGAATGAACATAGACAGTGTAGAACCATTTGAAGAAGGCCTGCAACAGAAGGAGATATTGTTATACTCACAGAGCGAAAGCCAGACCTTAAATTTATACAAAATGGGATTTAAGGAGAAATTAAAATCCGAGTTCTCGATCTCTAATATAATGATGACACACCCGGAACCACACCTTTTTGTGACGATGCAGGTTGGTCTATTATCAATTTTAGGACTTTTAAATGTTTAAATTAAGTCTATGTTATCATGTCTATTGAAGCCACTTTTTGGAAATTACACAATCTTGAAATCACTTAACCACTTTAGCTGACGCGTCCCAGGAAAGGTCAGGACACATTGAAATACACAAATTAATTTTAATATTTTTATATTCTGAAAATATTCTCTTTGAAACACCACCTTCTTTGTAAGTTACATTCGAAGAGGCAGCATGCATATTTTAACAAGTCATACCTACAAGACCTATTCATTCCTTACATTACGTATTTCTCTCAGACGACTCGGAGAAGGTAATTACTTGTGGTATGACTTTGATCCTCTGATGGATATAGATTACGTAATCGCCTAAAAGCTTGTCTACACGACAAGTGCAAAAGACAGTGCATAGTAATGTCTAAACCTTAAAAGATCGATATTGATTCAAATGATCTTACCGTTCTAATTATATTTCGACAAAATACCAATTAAAAATCATGATATTGGTTTTTAAAATACTTTTGTTACATGTATATACACTTTATGAAGAGTCATTGGTGTCAATGATTTTGATACGTACACTTATATACACTCAATAATGATATATACACCAACCGGTACCGGTGCCAACAAAATTATATGGATTACGAACTATTCCATCCGCGTATACTTATACGTACATGTTTAACATGCTATCTGAAGCAAAAAATCTTTTATTCAATTTCTTTTTTCAGATAATCTCAATATTTAATCGTACATTTGTATGCAAATATAATATAATTAGTTCCATTAGATGTTAACTAAAACGCGCACTATTGTTGACAAAAAAAATCACTGCTCTAGACTTCTTTGGCTTCTTGGTAATATTTAAGCTTGATGTAAATCTACAGACAACGACGTGTTGAAATAAGAGGCAACTTCTATTCGCTTTTCTCCTTTTTTTCTCGTGCTAGTATAACACATATATGGCTAACATAGGAAAAGCATCATTAACTTTAACAGCTGTTTTAACGATCGTTAAGTGGATGATAAACATAATCACTTAGCAAACAACGAGTCGAATTGAACATGTATTCATTTATCTTTTTTGAAATTATTCCAGAATAAGTCGATAAGTTGATGAAATAGTGACACTATCATTGTACCTAAGTATGAATACCTGTACCCACAGACAATACACATAACTAAGTTCGTGCTGTGTTGTTGAGCTGATGAGATGAACATCTCACCTTGTGTATTGAATCACAATGTAATATACAGATAGACCCGTCCATATTTAATAACGAATTCACGATGTGGTCCAACCATTTTGATCGCGTTAAACCAATATACGTTTTTCGGAAATAACTAACTCTATTTTTGCGTGTTATTGTAAAATAACATACCTGTATTTGTTATATTGAATACGTATATCATTCATCGAGTGATTACAAGCATTGGTTATTAATAAAATCAAAAACTGCTAATGCTATGTCCAAACAGCAAATTTCATACCAAATTTATGAACCCGCATAACTCGAGTACTCGGATAATTCGAAGTTTTTTAACGACCCCGTCGACTTCGAGATAACGAGATTCGACTGAAATTAGTACATATATAATGTCAAACCTTTTTGCTTTGTTTGGTAAGCAATTATGGTAGATCACGGTACATGTAGAATATAGATACTTGCTGTAGATAAGAGCACGTTTAAAGTAACCCTGTAGACAATGATTTAGATACACAATGTACCGTGTTTGTTGATCATAAGGCCCACTGACAGATTGTATGGTCACTTTAAGATCAACTGAGTAATAAATCATATTTAAATATCCAAATTAAACATAGGTATCGAAATATGTAATTAGAATGCACTGTTACAGAAGAAATTTAGCTTTGACTGTTAAAAGGCATTTAGGCTGATACCCCCATATAAATGGTTTACCGACATGATGACATTTCAGTCAGATTTTAACCAAACTTAATGCTACGAAATTACACATCATATAAACAATTAATGATATATACCTGGGCCATGCGGAAATGAATGTCTTTTCTACTTAGCTATTGATAGGCATATCTTCCTTAAATATACATACATGAAAAAAGGAATTCTTTAGTACTCATCCTATACTTGAATAGCTAGGTTATATATCCTAGCTAGTACCTATTATTAGTGATTGGTTATAATCTTTATTAGTAGACAATAAAATTGTGACAGTTTATTTAATTACCTATGCACAATTGTTTTGTGAGATTTGCTTGATAAATGTTTCGCTTTTTTGGTATCATGTCGCACTGGTGCCATCATTTCCTTTTGTCTTTTGAACTCAAATGAAACAGAAACAGCAATTCAAATCTATCGGAAGTTGCTATTATCTATTCCGCGTGTTCTAAGACAAAACAATATTTTCATTAAGTAAAAACATGCATTGTACAATATCTGTTAATACTCAGTCACGAAGGGTTACTACTAGACTAAGATTGTCACAATATTCTTTCTATTTTACAAAGCCGCACTTAGAAGTGCTCCACTCCAAAGGTCTATATGTAAGTGTGCATTTTGATCGACATTTGAATACCTTGTCAACAAAGTTCTGCTAATTCTTTAATCACATCTTCTATCGTTGTCCAGAAAAATGGGAAACTACGCCATCCTTCCCGAATTCGTGTCTAGTTCTTTTGGTAGTTTGATTGATGTATGAGGTGCTCATTAAACTGATACATTAGTTTTTTTCTGTATCAGATTAAAAATCGATGTTTGCTCTGAAACTCATGCAATTTCTCAAATAACTGAAGCCAACTTTATTTTCATTGAAAGTTTCAGTGTGTATAGAAGACAGTTAACATATTGAATAATAGATATAAAATATCTTATCCAGCTTTCAGAATCTACCACTATTCCACTGCGTCTAATGTCATTGAGATCAAGATCCCTTTTCTGCTTTTTCCTTCTGGAACATTCAAGGGTCTTCATGTCAATCTTTTCTTCATCCATATTTTGTACTAGTTTGAGCGATTTTGAGTTCGAATTACGGGTTAAATAACAGTCTGGCAACGTTGTTGCAAAATATGAAAACAATCGCTGAGTGGGCCAAAAATGGACCCCACCTTTCAAATGTTGTCCTTTTAGTTGCAGTTGTGGTATGCTGTTTTCAATTTTACCTGTAAACTGTAAAAGAAGTAAATACATAAATCAACAAGTCAATGAACTCTACTGTTTAACTATACACTGCCATAACAATGAAAACAATCTCTGTATTGTTAATATTAATTATGTCAATAGTCTATTCAATTGAAGTTATTCAAAAAGGAGAGAAATCATTTATTTGATTACGTATCTTCTACAAAATGTGGACCACCATGTACTCGATAAAAACAATTAAAACCTCTACTTATGCTATTTTAGCATAACAAACAACATATTTCAACATATATCCGACTAGCCTTGTCTTGTGGGAGAGTTATTTTTATCAGGTGTTACCCAGCGTCATTGAGAGTAAACTATTCATGTCTGTCTTGTTTATGACCCGTAGAGTATTGTCATTTTATAGGATATAAACTGAAAGTAAAAACGTGATGAAAGCATAAAAAGTTTTATTTCTGCAACAGGCGACAAGAATTTACAGTGTATTAACATATACATAACACATTAAATTATATTTTCTTAGTAACTCTGTACTTTATATAACATGTTATACTGTGTAGAAATTGCAAACTCATCGTCCTGTCGCGATCGCTAACCCTGAGAATGTCTATATTTAAACGACAATGTTCCAAGTTGGCGACCGTAGATGTAATTATAGCATGTATAACATACCTATGGTAACATTGTAAGTCTATAGCAAACGATTGTCGCCTTCCTGACCTCTCCCACAGTGTCTATTTCAAAGCCACGTAACACAACAAATGTGATAACTTTGATAAGGCAACAATATCCTTTATATTTTTTTCAGATAAACCTAGCATTTTTCTCATTGTTAAAGATTTCTGTCATTCAATAACTGTAACACGGGGGTTAAACATGGGTCAACAAATTATCACATACATTTTTCTATCTTTTATTTTAATGTAGAATCACGAAACGATTACATTAACACATATACGTACATGTTCACTGTCACACATTCATTTGCATATCTATTAACTCTATTCCCAGGACACTCACGCATGCAACAAAAAATGACCCTACTCATATTTAAGGATGTATATTCACTTATGGTTACCACAGTGACCTTTATACATACTCCTCTACGAGATGTAATTAAACATATCTGACCAATGAAGTGTCTACCATTGCTTTCTATATTAAGAAAATAATTGTTGTGATGTCTCCCCAATTTCTGTTGTTGTCTTTTATTTTTATTTTTCTGTCTCCTAAGCTCTTTTTTATTGTTTTGGTATCTCCTGTGTTTCTATTGTTGTCGTTCCTTTTGTTTTGACGTCCCCTCATACGCGCCTGTCTTCTCCAGACTGAGATAGGCAGGAAACCAATACTCATCATAGATGGAAGGGTCTTGAGGTTTTGACATCTCCTCGGATGCATTCGCTGCCTTTCCTTTTGTTGGATGTTCCATTTGTTGTCTTCTTTCCAACTATGAGTTTTAGTTTTGTCATTGGTCTTTTTTGTTTCGTATCATTTCATTAGTGTGTATTTGGAGAATATCGTATAAAATGTTACCCTACAAATGTTTATAAAATTAAAGTACAGTAAGATTTAATTGACCAGCATAATATTAACCTACACGAATATTTCCTATTTTCTAGTGTGGTCCAGTGCATCTGTATCCGATTTGGTCAATGCTTTGGTCAGCGTATCATCTGGCGTGGATTATACTGGACATGTACTTCGCCGCTACGGATGAGCAAGACGATGGTCACTACTTTAAATTTTTGACCAACTGGGGCTACCTGTTCCTGGTCAGTTACCAGTGGCTGGATACTGCGGCTTCCGTCTACATTCATCTCCGTCGTAAGGAGCTCATCAAAGGTCAGTGGACAGTAACATACGTAAATTCACACGATTATTGGCTTTGGTATATCCTGCTTAATGAGTCCCTAAGTTTCTGACATTTTAAATGAGATGCGTAGGCATTCGTATAAAACAAATATATGTGACCAGTGAATCAAAACACAACGTCATCAATGATATCGTATGAAAGTTACCTTGCTTGGTCTAATATTTGTAAGCTGTAGTAGTCGTAAAGATGTTTTTTGTTCAATTTAAATATATTTCTTGCCCGCCATTAGAGTCGACTTCCATCAGAATTTGAATATGGTTGAATGGGTGTTGGGTGCGGGTAGGGGGTGGGGTGGGGTTGGGGGAACTGTATGTTATACACAGCTTACATAACTGTCAATAAAGAAAGATAAACTTCAATAATGGTTTTGTCGAACAAACTCATCAACTGTTTGCAGTATAAGATTAACGTAAGCAAAAATAAGCTTAGAAACAGTGGACCATTTTGTCGGATATCACAGTGTGTTGATAAAGCAGAGTTAAAGACAGGTAATCTGTCTTTTTAGACTCTGAAATCATGTCGGTTTTCATTGAGTATGTCCATAAACATATAAGTGACGGTAAAGTTAGATTTTATCGAAAACTTCCCTCATGGCTATATGTAGTATGATGGAAATCAGTATCAGACATAACGGTAGATGTATCTTTCATTTGAAATCCATACTAAAATTTCTTGAAAATCAAAATACTTATTGCAGACATGAACACTATTTAGACGCCAAACATTGTCCCTGGCAGGTGCAGAAATGTTGTGACACACATCGTGCTGAATAATAGATATATGGATTAACACATTAACAGCAGTAACAGCGGGCGTTTGACTTTTATGTTTTGCAACTTCAGCACATTTATCATCAGTAGATCTATTACTCTACATGAATATTTAATCTACCGATACATTTACTCGTTCACTGGGTTAGTGTACCTGTACGAGTTTATCTGGTGCAGCAGGTACACAAAGTGGAATAACAAATATGTTGATCAAGGTCATTGTATGTACAATTCTTTAATGACGTTAGCAACAGGGAATATTTGTGCCATCTGCATAGAATCAAAACCTCTGTAAAACATTTCAATGCAAAGAATATAATAGATGCTAGTAAACAGTGATGACAATGATGACATTTTAGTTTCGAAAATATAAGGTATGAATATTTTAGTTTTTTGGCTAGATCTGTTCGCATTGATATTGTAAGGTAAGAAATGTGACTTCACAAGAAATATTTGCTTTTAGATAGTAAGAAATTAGTGCTGCTTTACAAGAACTGATCTCTAAAGGTTGTTAGGTATGCGGTGTTACTTGGTTAGAATTGTCGGGTAGTAAGGTAGCTTTACAAGAAATATTAGCTGTAAATGTAAGATATGTAGAGTTACTAAGCATGAAAGGTTCTCTGTGACATTGAAAGGTTGATAGTGTTACTTTGAAATGTTCTTTGTGTGATTTTATGGTAGCTAGGGCTGTTTTATCGCTGTAAATGTAGGGTATGTAGTGTTACTTGACTAGAAATATTCTCTGTGATGTTGTCAGGTATGTTATTGTGCTTGGAAATGATTCCTGTTGAATTGTAACGTATTCTTATTCTTCTGGACTATAAATGCTCTCTGGATTAGACAGTTAGGGTTGCTTGCCCAGAAATGTTGGCTGTAACACTGTTAAGCCCCTAATTACAGAATCAAGAAGACACCAACATCGAATAAGCCCATGTGTTGTTATTGAAACACTTTAGTAGACACGTGGCGACACTCGCCAAGTTTCCTTAACCTAATCATGGCAATTAATGATCAATACTCTCGGGTATAGCTAAGCCAATCCGTCAAAGCAATACATATTTATCGATTGTTTAAAAAAATTATCAATTTATTAGAAAGTGTAGCCACAAGTTTAAACTGTTAACATGTGTTTAAGTTATCTCCTTTATATATTCGACTTTCAAAATGTCATGGCTGTTATGAATACATGTATTCCTATTAACCGTTTAAAAATCTACATCAATTGTTTAAGCAAAACGAAATGTAAGCGTAAGTTAGCCCATGTTTTCCTTAAGACACATCACACCTATTTTTGATATCAGAATGGAAGTTTGATAAACACGTTTGAAAGGCTTTTATAATAGGAAAGTGTTTATGCTTATGTTTAAAGCTGAATTGTATCACATTACAGGCGGCCAAGACTCCATGCCATGGTATTTGAAGGTCATCTGGGTTCTATATAACATCGCCAACTCTCTTGCCCTCATTATCGTCCTTTTGTACTGGATGCTGATTGGTTCATGTAAGTATGTTGGCTTATATTCTTTCACCAGGACGGACACGGGTTCGACTCCCTTGTGGAAAGGGGTAGATCCACCTGTCCGTCCTCAAGTATCTTCTCTACGATCTCCGGTTAACTATCATATGGACAACCCATGCGCGCTTCCTTCTGGGGAAACAAAAATGATTAATTTGAATTCATATGCTTGTTTCATAATTGTTGTATAAATAAAAGTGTTGTATTTATGTTGGCATAATTACATTATATTTTCTTTTAATAAAATATCGTATATAATTTCCGATTTGTATTTTACTAAACTCCTCGCGGTCCTCAAGCGGATGTGACATGACTTCTGAAGCAGCTTGCTTATAATATGTATTAAATGTTTAGTCTACCTGAAATCTAGTTTGTAGTTGTATTCAAATGGTGTGCTTTAACTACATAATTTGTTCATTATACAGTAGTTTAAAAACAATGCTCTCGATCAGATTATAAAGATGATGTTGTTGATTTCAGCTTTACATCCTAAAAGCATCAGTAAGCATGCCTTGAATGGCATGTGTGTTCTTTTCAACATTTGCTTTACTGCCACGCCCATCCGAGTATGGCACTTCTATCAGCCTGTCCTGGTCTGTTTCGTCTACGCCATCTTTTCTATCATCTACCAACAAGCAGGCGGAGGTCTCATATATGACATGTTAGATTGGGATAAACCTGGAGCCACAATTGGTCTTGTACTTCCACTCCTGGTTGTGGGGATGCCACTAGCGCACTTGTGCTTTTTTGGGATTTATAAGGCAAGGACAGACATTGCCAAACAGTGTTGTACAGGTATCGTATCTACAGTTAAACCTGTGGAAGAGGACGTAGAGTCTACCAAGGAGGAGGTGACAGACTGTTCCAAGGAGGAGGTGACAGACTGTTCCAAGAAGGACGTGCCGACATTATTGACGGTCGACGATCTCACCAAAGACCACCAGACCTTTAGCCTGCGGCTTACACCGGGAACAACTCAGAGGTCAATAAATGTGTCGATGACACCATCGCCAACACTTGGCTTTGTTAACGCTGGGTCAGAACTTGACCCATAGACACACCAATGTATATAACCTGAAAATGTCGCTTTTATGTTAAATTTCATTTATATTTTCGTTGAAATAAAAATAAAAAATGGGTAAATATTAACTTGTCTTCAATTATCATTTTATAGAAAATTTGTATACAAAGTCCATTTCTATATATCTGCCTCTGAGTCTGGTCCGGGTCTTCATTTTCGAATTCTATAAGAATTCACCTACACATTGTATACTGTATGGCGTTCCAGTAGATATTTTTCGGAATGTTAAGTAATAGACCAATGTTCAGGATGAATCAAACCTAGGGTTAAATTGTTCTTTGTGTATCAGTCATATGTATCAATTCCTTTGAAACATGTTCTTATCTAGGCCGCTAGGGTGAACATTAAGGCCAGGTGACCCTGTCATAGAATGATATGTATACAATCACCAACATTAAAACACGGACTTAATCAACCATGAACGTGTGGACGGAAAATTTACTTTGGTGTTATAGAACAATGTATAAGGTTAAAATTATAATACATGATACAAAAATTATTGTAATGAGAATATGTGTGTTCAATACATTACTCCGATAGTTCCACGTTTACGTTTTTCACTCTCTTTTGCCAAATCTTACTCAAAAAGGATTTTTCTTTTAATGTTTCATTGAAGTTTAACCTTAAGCGCCTGTCACATCTAGCCGATTTGGGTCGCCAGAGCTAAATCGGAGTACAAATTTGGCGATTTTCCGGGATCGGTATTAATACGGCAGCGAAACGGTATCACATCGCTAAGAACGGTAGTACATCGTCAGGACATCAGCGAAAAAAATAGCAACGCCGGACAGGTGACGGTAGAATGTTTTGAATATGCTCCGTAGCGCTGCCGGAGCGAGCAACGGGACTACAACGGCAGTACATCGGCAATACTCCGGTATGGATTCGTTGAGCACCGGAAGTGCCCCGCAATGGATCGTCGGCTCTCCGGTCGCCTCAATGTGTACAGTACTGGTACCGATGTGATACCGTACTACCGAACACCACCAAAGTAGTACTGATGCGCCGCCGATGTACCAACGATGTAATACCGTAACTCTACGTTCAATTATTTAGTTTCATAGTCAAGATTCGAAAAAAGTAACCTCCTACAAAACGAATATATTTCTAATGCCGAAGAGATTATATCAGTAATTACATCCTGTTCTACGTCTAAAGGTGATATGACAGAAGGATACAGTATGCTTCGTGCTCTTTTTGTCATAGCAATTCTATTTGTGGAGTTTTATTGCCGAACATTTTTATTTTACTTGGTCATTTGCATTTCCATCCAGTGTAACTAGATAACACGAAACACTCAAAACGAAAAATTAAGTTGTTAAACTTAATAAAATCCTTCGAACCAAATTAATGCAATACAAATTATCATGAAAATTACTTTTCTATATTTAACAAATTCAATTATGCAAAAAACATATGTATTCTTAGTCTGCTAATAGCTTATCATCATGTCGTGTAAACATTTTAAATGATCAAAAGAATAATGGGGAATAGACCGATGATAATGTATTTTCTAATGCCTTCCATTGAGATATTTGAAATTCCAAGAACCTGGTGTCGCATAGTTTAAATTGCATACTTATCATGATAATTGAACGCAGTGGAGTGGACGGAACAGATTTTGCCGAATGAAAATAAGAAGTTACCATGATAAAAAACACCCTAGCAAAGCTTTTTAAATTTTACATCAACAAGACACAGTATTGCAAGAAATCCAGAGTCTGACCAGAAAAAGTACCTTATCATAATTGTATTTAAAGACTTTTAACGAAAGTTCATCCCACTATACGTAAGTATAACAACTATGGAAAATGAAGTAACAATGATAATGATAATATACAATATCAGATAAAGCGCTCTATCTAGCTAACATAAGCCACCCTAAAGCGCTTTGGAGCGAAGTGAAACAGTAATGAAATTATACTCCGGAAAAACACTGGTATCAAAATGAACAAAGGGCCACCAGTCTTAAATTTGTTTTGCACATAACATTCCGCCATCGAAAGAGGTGCTCGCATACATGATATGATAACAGAATATTTGGGATACGCCCTGGAAAAAGTGACAACTGATGAACAAAGGGACATAATTCTATATATATAGTGGGACACGAATCCCCTTTTCAGTACGCGTTATTCAGTCAACCCAAGAGGTACTCGCATAAATAATTGAGTAATTATAGTTCACGAGGCATTTAATATACTTTTGCAATACGGACATAGAGCACACCTGTAGTATCGGTGGGGGCTAAAATTACGAGAGAAAAACAATCTTAAATACCAAATCAAATTTTAGAAACAAGGTGATAACAAACAAGTTCAAAAACTAATATCAAATCTGATATAAAATTACAATAAAAGGAACAGCAAGACAAGTCATCATTGATAAACAAAACATGGCGGAAGGTAAACTCCATGCACCCTTTTAACAACTTATATGATGACCCACGTAAGCCCAGGACTTGCTGTCATTCACCAACAGTATGAGACACAGTGGATATGATATGTCTTTGATCACAACCGACACTAAATTCTTTTGTTATAATTCAATTCATGACGCCGTAATATTTCTTCTGCATTGTTGATTAGGTATTCATATCTTTATTCTATTCGGAGTCAACAGTTAATAATGGTGCATAATGTGTGTATATTATACAGTCTGGTATGCACTAAAGTGACTTTAAAAGACGTACCTCAGTTGATATATTATCTACATTTTGCGATATGGCTTGCTTCCATACAATAACATACCACAAAACCAGACAGGCGTGTGTTTATATACTCTAATACATAAATCAAGTGTTCATTTCATTCATCTTGCACCAATTGACAAGCAACCAGAGAAAAATACTTTGTATACGTTTATTGCATATTTAAACTTCACAGTATATATGTTCTAACGCCTTTTATGGTTTATTTATATGAATATGTTTATATCAAACATTATATTTGTGTCGCATGCAAGCACAAACTTTCACATTTACATATTTTTACTGACATATTGTTCCCTATATTATACGATTGTAATACTTATATAGGGAATTTGAAAAGTTTTTTTCTAAACAAATGAAATTTACTTAAAGGTTATTTTATCATCCCCTCCCCCTTAATGCACTTTTGTTACTTTAACTTTTCAAAAACTTTTAAACAGATAGTCACAAATTTACAGTGTCATATTGATACATTGTACAACGTCCCGTTGCTTTCTGTAAAACAAGGAAACAAAATTGAAGAAAATTGACATATTGGCATAAAATCTTATTCTTAAGTGTGTCATTAACAGTATTTTGGATGAGCAGTAATTCTGATATCAATAAACACTTTAATATCAATACTGTATCATCAATTTTGTTTTTAAAGTGTATCTTCAATCTTTGTATATGAATTTGATGAAATTGGTGCATTATTTTCGGTTGATGGTCAGAATATTACATATCGAAATACCATTCCCAGGTTCATTTTTCTTCACAGGTTATTATATAAAACGTGGCAAAAAGTTATGATTTTAACACTTTTAGGTTAACGGTAACCGTCGTCATTCCAAGAAATAACAATACAATCAAACAAACAAACACAAATATTAGATACCCATTGATAAATAGTACATTCTTTTGAAGTAAGTTTAAAAAATGTACACAAATGAAAAATAATTGATAACTGATTCAATTACATTTAATTCAATATGACCACGCGTGATAACTAACCGCAGCATTGGACATCACGTTAGGTGTTTCAGTTAGTTCTATACCTACATATAAATAAGGTTTATTCTTTGGAAATTGCTTGTACTGAAAACGGAAATATGACTTGAAACTAAATATTATCAGAATTTACAGCAGATGGTGTAAATATTTAAAAATACTTTAAGTTTAAACTTTGAGTTTCGTCAGAAGGTCTATGACTCCAAACGTCTTTTGTTGTATTTAAAATATATCGTAAAAATGACTTAATTTTGTACTTTCTAAGTTCGTTTATTATAAACGATACTGTTTTAAAAGTAGTTATAGTTCAATACTTACAAACCCAAATCCAGTCAAACTCATCAAAATTGTTCATGCCTCACTTAAAAACAAATCTGAATAAACTACAATGTCATATATCTTTTTAAAAGAACCCCCCCCCCCAAAAATACAAAGTCATCTATTGATGGATATTGCTACAGAAAATTTTACAAATATATATTAGTATATTTTATTTGAGAATGAAAATACGTCATACTGACGGGAATGTCATTCACATAATATATACGTAAGATAAATCTTTATAACTTATAATATGTGCATTAAACATTACTCCATATTTCTAACGTATTAGAACGATCTATATGAATTTTTGGTGATCAAAGTTATCTATATTACTGTAAACTCTAAAATATTAAAAAAATAAATAAAAAAAATCACTCAAAATATAAGTTATATACAGCTTCATATATATTATATTATATTATATTATATGCCATTATATATTACTATTTAAGCTGCTAGCCAGCAAGTGATGACAGCGGTTCTACCATACAATTATTTCCGAGGTTCTACTCTGGCAGTGTCGTTGAATATTGTTGAATCGCTCACTTTTTTCGGTCTGAAAATATAAAGAAAAGGCTTTGCACATAGATTTTTTGATTATGAATTTCCTATTCTCAAATTCGTTTTCATTAACATTTGAATGGCGTTTAAACGTGAGTTTGAAATGAAGTTTCACTTGATATAAAGTGTAATTGAAACATATAGTATACTGACTTGCGGACTTTTATCCTCCACACGACAAGACAGATGACCACACCTGCTGCCAAGACACCTGCCACGACGCCAATCACCCAAAGGTAGTCTTTATCTGGTACCACAGGTTTACACACTGTTCAAAGTATGAGTAATTACAAAACTAAAGTTCTATGTTCGCCTGGTGTTAATTTCGCCATTCACAAGTAATTTCTATGTATAATGTATGTTCTGTACTCTTATGTCATGATAAATTCGCCCTCATTCAGGAGGGCGAAAATCCTGAAAGTTTAACTGCGGCGAAAATTTCCCGTTGTATAGTTTCATTCGCAAACATCATATCTATGCTAACCCTGTCAATTGTATATCGTAAATTAAAAACACTGAATATAGTTCTGACTCACTTGCCTTGCTCATGATTTGAAATGCAGTAGACGTCCATGAACATTTTTTTTGAGTTACTAGATTTTGAGACTTTAGGACAGAAAATACACAGACCTAGACATATCATAAAAGAGATTTTAATTAGGAAAGTATTTGGGCACATTTGTGAGTCAATTATGTAACATGAATGCACATATTCCAAATATTCTCATATAAAGTGAAGGGAAATCTATTATTATGATGAAGCCTATGGAAAACGTTGAAATTTCCTTAACTTTACAGCAATGACGTCCCAAGTACCATATTTAAGGTTAAATCAACACATTTACCTGCCATGGCAGTGCGAGTTGACCACTTGTAAGACGACACTGCAGGGTTACATATCTGACATACATCCGCAGGGTTAACGTTATTCTCGCCAACACATCTGTTGTCAATGAAACAGTAACCTTTCTGTTGGAAAAAATATATATACATGAATGATAAAACAAACCACCGAAGACTAAAATCTCGCAAGGAACATTCGTCCATCGTGGGGCTCTTCAGGCGATTATTTTGCAAAATCAGTACGTTTGCCTGCCATGGTAGTGCGAGTTGACCACTTGTAAGACGACATTGCAGGGTTACATATCCGACAGATGTTTGTGGCAGAAGAAAATAATTTGTTTACCTATATTATATATATATTTCTATATTTGATACCAAATCTAGAGTATGGGAAATAACTCTTGTAACTTTATCTCGGGTACCTGGCGAAGTGGTAATATTTCTGCTTTTTCATGACTAAACATTTTTAATAACAGAATATGAAATGTGGTTTATTTATTATTTATTTTCATTGCAGTTTTTCAATTACATATCTTTTGCATTATTCATTTTTTCCGTGTGCATCAATATATCAAAATATTTTACATGGTACATCAAAAACTAACATATTTCTATAATGAAGCATTGTTTCTCCCAGATTGGTATATTGTTGTGAACGTCAGTGATCGTTGACGTACTAATTTTTCTATCCCATAAATAGCGCTAACAGCTCGATCATATCTGCCCTTTACATACGTGTATAGCGCCAAAGGCCCATTTGTCTTTTCTTATTTTTAAAGCACATTAAAGAGAATGTTTTTAAGTAGTATCCTTGTTTACCTTCAAGAGGAATGCTTGCTTTCCTTCGTGCATTGTCGGGTTTTGACACTTAGAGTCAAATATAAACAACGTTTGTACATCACCGAAGTGGGTTCCGTCGTTACTGAGGGACACATGGTACCCCTCTACAAAAGTGGTTTTGTCAGCATGAGAGCCGGAAGTATCTCTTTTCCGTCTGGTCAGGGTCAACGGGCAAAAAAGGTTCATAAAGGTTTGGATCTCAGCCGTAACTATCTTTTCGTTTTCTTCATGCACCACTCCGTTAGTGTCATACTAGTAATAAAAACGGTGAAAAGAAAACATATACGAAATGACTATTAGAATTCTTATCCGTGGCCTAATCAATAGCCCCCGTATAACGGTCTAACTCTCGTAGTTGTCTCATGCTTGCTCTCATCCTTTAGTTTAATGTTTGAAAATGCATTTAGAGTGTAAAGAATTTAGTATTGATTCCAATTATTTACGCACAAAATATAACAACACTTATATGATATGAAGGATATGTGCTTTTGTCTTTATGGTTATTGAACAAAAAAGTAAAGCATCATGGCGGTTAAACAGACTCAAATTCTCAGGATCTGTCAGATATTTGTAACTTTGTGACGGAATGATTGTCTTAAAAGTAGACTGGACAAGGCTTTGTTCCCGGTATACCCTGTGTCATATTTATATTATATTGCCTGTTGGACATCACAAGAATACTGCAAACCCGTCAAGGATAAAAGCAAGTATATGAGAATACACGAAATGGGCAAAAAGTAGTAATTATGTTTCTTACCCAGAACGGTTTCATATTGCACTTGAGATGTCCCTTGGCTATAAAATCGTCCCCTGTGGCCATAGCAACGTCACAATCCCATCTCTGTTTGTCACACATTCCGTCATCCAGAAGTTCCTCAAAATATGGTGGGATGCTTAGGTCTATGGAGCAGTCTGGGCCTCCGATTCCCTTGTTACAGTCACATGTTCCTTTAAAATATCAAATAGTCTCACACACTATTCAATGTTTTAAAAGAGATGCCTCTACGGTGTGTTTCCACATGGTAATATTTTAATTGTGGTTATATGTATTTAAAATAATTGTCATCATTTTCTAGGTTCTTTTCGAAACTACAAACAGTATCGAAATTTTACCTAAGTTTATTTTTTTCTAAACAAATATATAAGGACTCAGTTTATGCTGACACTGCTTCCTCTATAAGGAAACGTCGGGACGACTCGTCATCCAAAAAAGTGATGCAAACGTGTAATGAAATATCTTTTCACATTTCTTTGTGTACTCACTTCATTTTAACAACAGATGTACGTCATTTTATCGAATCATTAAACTGTGATCGTGAACATATACGATGAGATAAATCTCTGATGAGAGAATATTATTTACGCATAATGCTAGTATTTGCCAATTGGTGTTTTATATATATATATATACATTTTACGTTACCGTTGTTGCATCTACCGGCACCAGAACAGTTCCCGGGACAAGCAATCTTCCTTATGGCTGCAGCAATAGAAGGTTGTCCGGCAGTACCGTTCTCCTCCAAAGTGGTATTAAGCTCTAGTTCTGCCAAGCACCTGCTCTGTAGTGCTTCGCGTGAAGAATCGGTCCAATGAGTCGAGTTTGAAAGCTACATATATAGGAAAACACACATCTGAATAAATCCTCGTTACTTAAACAAAGGCGAATCAAAAAAGACATGAGTGGTAATGTCCAGATGATATTTGTTTTCAACGCTGAAGTTCATAGAATGAAAACCATGCAAGGATGCGTTCCGTATATACACACTGTTTGAGAAAGTACTTTATACTTTTTTTGAATAAGAACAATAATACATAATTGTTAATTATCCTTATACGTACAAAATTCTTAACATTTCATTGTTCGCATTAAACAAGTTTGATTATAATAGTTCATTTTGTATTAAGCTAAAAATTAGGTTAAAATATTTGTGAGAAAACTTTACGGACTAATACACGTTTCCATAGCAACGAACGAGTCAAAAAAGATGATTAAGATCTCGATGTTTGTGCTGTGATACAATGGACGTGTTAACAGGCAGACGACAGCTGTTAGAACGCGAAAATCTAGTAGATATAGGCTAAGTCTGTTGTCGTCCACGTGTATTGCATGCATACATATTTGTATGTATTATATATGTATTGTAAGTAAAATGTTTTGAAATTGAAAAACGCGAAATTGACTGTTGCATTCGATGAAAATTTCAAAGAACTGTCTGAGAGTGGGTAGTTGGAATTGGAATTGGTAAGTGGGAATCCAAGATTCATGCAAAACGTAAAACGCCATATAGGCAGCAATTAGATTTCTAAAGGCGTATTGGGACGCATTGTTGAACTTTGATATTGCCGTTAGGTTAGCAATGGACTTCAAACAAAACTCCAGATGTTCTACACATGACTTACGACGCAAAAGGCAGACTTTTCCTATGTTTGTTCCCCGAAACATTTTTCAAAAAGGCAGATAGACATTTTTAACGACACCAACATTAAAAAAAACCGGGGAAACGGTTTCGACTTTTAACTGAAAGAAACATGAATTAACAGTTTACCATCACACAATGTCGTTTTATTCAACTTACTTTATTAGGATGTATTCGCTCAATTAGCTTTCGACACACAAATTGCTTCCTTATCTAATGATTATTTATGGACCGCCATTGCCATATTTGATACCCAAAGACATATTCATTAACTCAGCATCACGATCATTTATCAAAAACGTATCAATAAGATTATAATTCATAACGACTACACAGCATTACATGCGACTAATTTACTATAAAGGAAAACATGAGGCGATATCCAAAATAATTCAAAGTGTCTTAACTATCAAGAAAAGGAGTATTAATACGTTGGGTAATATGTTTGCAAAGTTTTGTTAGAAACTTTAGAATAATTGTCTTGTGTAGTCTTTGTAAGGTTAAATAACAGCAGTAGTATTAAATCTTAAAAGGAATGGAAATTACAGGCACAAATTTGAGGTATAGGTAAGATGTGTGCAATGTTTTATTGTAAATGGTTAAGAACTTCAGGTGTAGTTCGGAAGACATAGTGCTTACAAAAGGACGGGGAGATGGTCAGACCGACAACCTGATTCTAGTATTACACGCTCCTACTAACCCTCAAGCATGGTATCACCACTATTGCAAATGTCCAAGACAGTGAAATGTGGTCCGTAACAAAAGCCCATTTTGCCTTCGTACATTGTAGTACACGTGATTCACACAGTATTGTTGACCTAAAACAGTGTCAACGTTGATCTCTGAATATAAATGATAAATTGTGTACCTGAAAATGTTCGTCGCAGTTCAATTTTCGCCCTCGGTAATGAAGGCGAATATATCATTACAAGGAATATTAGTATTTTGTTAAATTTCCAAATGTGTTAATGTACTTATCTTATGTACAAAAGGAAGTGGGCAATATGCATAGCGTATATAAGCCCTCCCCTTACAAAATATAACAGTACACATCATGTAAACGGTACTTTTACATATGTTTCTTTAAAGCTGACATTGCAAGTACATATGCTTTCAACTGAGATTTAAAAAAAAAGTGTTCCTTTTTCTGGTTTTAACATCTTCCCCTGTGACAATCTCTTTCGGCCGTCGTATCTAAGGAAGCGCCTACATTTTAGAATGTACTTGCTCGGCAACGAGTATGGGTCTCGTACGGTATAAAAAACATTACTAAACAATGTAATCCATTTTGAAAGGCAAAATTAACACCGAGCGAATACGGATGTACCAGCGTAAGGCGAACTTTGTTGTTTTTTCAGTGCTTTCATTCGGCACTTTTAAACAAGGAAATATACTTTTATCATTGGCTTGTGTATTGAAACCGATGTTGTTCGAAAAGGTATCCAACCAGTTAAGGAAATAGGAAACATCTTGTCAAAATAAAAAATCTCAAAAATCCTTGCCAAGAAGGGTGTTAGAATTCTCGTGTATGCACCCTAGCCTCTAATGCGTGTACGTTTTATAAATAGCATGTCACCCTACATACAATCGATGATCATCTTACTGAATTCTTATCATATATTGTATATATTTATATCCTATATATGCCGCTGTAACTCTAGAATGAGTATTGTAAATGCATTGCGTCTTAAATAAAACATGTACGAAAGGTAATGCGCTTTATAGATATAGTATATTATTTTCAAAATTATTATTTAGTGAGAAAAAATATTACCATGATATCCATTATACACATCTGGATGGAATGATTAGTGTCCACGTTAGGTATATCTCCGCACAACTGAAATAACGTTGAGTTCCCTAAGGTGGACTGGCAGTAGGTCCGAGCTTCTGCTTCAGTCATGTGTTCTTCTTGTGATGGCGTAGACTACAATTATGAAAACACAAAAATATTGTATTAATGACTGGTGTGTAACAAAATTAAGAACAAGGGACAAGCAAAATAAGGAAACAAGTCTAAAACAATGAGTACACCTTACGACTGGTACAACCTCTTCAAAAAGGTCAATGGCAACATGTTTAATTTAACAATACAGGGATATCTACAAGATCAAACAGATACTTTAACATTTACGGTGTAAGTTAACATTCATAGTTTTACTTTTCGTATGTTGAAGTTTCAAAAACGTTGTTGTGAGGTGGTCTTATCTCAGCATGAATGAAGTGACGTTTGAATAAGAGAATGAAAATATATGTAAATCTTTTGGATGAGTTATGCATTGCATTTAACACCAAGTCAAATGCTATTATAGTTTATCATCGTGTTTTGGTTTTATTTCTTATCTTCTTGCTATTTCTAGAATTTCGACTAGACATGAGGAAACATGGAAACAACTTATTGAACACGATATAAAAAGATCGCTTACCACATTAAATCCTGCCTATTGAACATTAGATATTGCGAATACTTAACACTTAACTCTGTCTACTAAACACTTGATAATGTCTACTGAACACTTAATACTGTCTACTGAACACTTGAAATTGTCTACTGAACACTTACAACTGTCTACTGAACATTTACAACTGTCTACTGACCAATAAATACTGAAACCTGAACTCTGAAAACTGTCTTCTGACCAATAAATTCTGTCTACTGAACACTTGATAATGTCTATTGAACACTTAAAACTGTCTACTGAACTCTGAAACCTGTCTACTGAACACTTAATTCTGTCTACTAAACACTTAATTCTGTGTACTGAACACTTAATTCTGTCTAATGAACACTTGATAATGTCAACTGAACACTTAATAATGTGTACTGAACATTTAATACTGTCTACTGAAAACCTAATTCTCTCTAATGAACACTTGATAATGTCCACTGAACACTTGATACTGTCTACTGAACATTTAATTCTGTCTACTGAACACTTGATAATGTCTACTAAACCCTTAATACTGTCTACCTAACTCTGAAAACTGTCTACTGAACATTTAATACTGTCTACTGAAAACTTACTACTGTCTACTGAACACTTACTCCTGTCTACTGAACCCTTGATAATGTCTACTGAACACTTATACCTGCCTACTGAACACTTACCATTGTCTATTGAACACTTAATTATGTCTATTGAACACTTAATACTATATACTGAAAACTTACTACTGTCTACTAAACACTTACTACTGTCTACTGAACCCTTGATAATGTCTACTGAACACTTACAACTGCCTACTGAACACTTACTATTGTCTACTGAACACTTAATTCTGTCTACTGAACACTTGATAATGTCTACTGAACACTAAATAATGTCTACTGAAAACTTACTACTGTCTACTGAACACTTAATACTGTCGACCGAACACTTAAGTTTGTCTACTAAACACTTAATTCTGTGTATTGAACACTTAATTCTTTTTATTGAACACTTAATTCTGTGTACTGAACATTTAATTCTGTCTACTGAACACTTCATACTGTCTACTGAACATTTAATTCTGTCTACTAAACACTTGTTAATGTCTACTAAACCCTCAATACCGTCTACCGAACTCTGAAAACCGTCTACTGAACACTTAATACTGTCTACTGAAAACTTAATACTGTCTACTGAACACTTACTACTGTCTACTGAACCCTTGATAATGTCTACTGAACACTTACAACTGTCTACTGAACACTTACTATTGTCTACTGAACACTTAATTCTGTCTACTGAACACTAAATACTGAAACCTGAACACTTAAAACTGTCTACTGAACACCTATGACTGTCTACTGAACACTTAATACCGTCGACTGAACACTAAATACTGAAACCTGAACACTTAATACTGTCTACTGAACACTTAATACTGTCGACCGAACACTTAACTCTGTCTACTAAACACTTAATAATGTCTATTGAACACTTAAAACTGTCTACTGAACTCTGAAACATGTCTAGTGAACACTTAATTCTGTGTGCTGAACACTTAATTCTGTCAACTGAACACTTGATAATGTCTACTGAACACTTCATAATGTCTACAGTGAACACTAAATACTGTCTACCGAACTCTGAAAACTTTCTACTGAACATTTAATACTGTTTACTGAACACTTAATACTGTCTACTGAACACTGAATACTGTCGACTGACACTTAAAACTGTAGACTGATATTTGAAAACTGTCTTCTAAACACTTGATAATGTCTACTGAACAATTAATACATTCTACTGAACACTTAATCTTGTCGACTGAACATTAATTACTGTGTACTGAACACTTGATAATGTCTACTGAACACTTGATAATGTCTACACTGAACACTAAATACTGTCTACCCAACTCTGAAAACTTTCTACTGAACATTTAATACTGTCTACTGAACACTTAATACCTTCTACTGAACACTTGATAATGTCTACCGAAAACTTAATACTGTCTACTGAACACTGAATACTGTCGACTGACACTTGATACTGTCTACTGAACACTTAATTCTGTCTACTGAACACTTACTACCGTCTACTGAACATTTAGTTCTGTCTACTGAACACTTGATAATGTCTACTGAACACTTAATTCTGTCTACTGAACACTTGAAAATGTCTACTGAACACTAAATACTGTCTACTGAACATTAAATTCTGCCTATTGAACACTTGATAATGTCTACTGAACCCTTAATACTGTTTACCGAACCTTGAAAATTGTCTACTGAGCTCTGAAAACTGTCTACTGAACACTTGATTATGTCTACTGAACATTTAATACTGTCTTCTGAACATTTGATTCTGTCTACTGAACACTTGATAATGTCTACTGAACCCTAAATACTGTCTACCGAACTCTAAAAATTGTCTACTGAACACTTAATACTCTTTACTGAACACTTAATTCTGTCCACTGAACACTTACAACTGTCTACTGAGCTCTGAAAACTTTCTTCTGAATACTTAATTATATCTAATGAATACTTGATAATGTCTAATGAACACTTAATACTGTCTACTGAAAACCTACTACTGTCTACTGAACACTTACTACTGTCTATTGAACACTTGATTATGTCTACTGAACACTTCATACTGTCTACTGAACACTTACCATTGTCTACTGAACACTTAATTCTGTCTACTGAACACTTACAACTGTTTACTGATCACTTAATACTGTCGACTGATATTTGAAAAATGTCTTCCAGACACTTGATAATGTCTACTGAACAATTTATACTTTCTACTGAACACTTAATCCTGTCGACTGAACACTAATTACTGTCTACTGAACACTTGATAATGTCTACTGAACACTTGATAATGTCTACTGAACACTTGATAATGTCTACACTGAACACTAAACCCTGTCTACCCAACTCTGAAAACTTTCTACTGAACATTTAATACTGTCTTCTGAACACTTAATACCTTCTACTGAACACTTGATAATGTCTACCGAAAACTTAATACTGTCTACTAAACACTGAATACTGTCGACTGACACTTCATACTTCTACTGAACACTTACTACTGTCTACTGAACATTTAATTCTGTCTACTGAACACTTGATAATGTCTACTGAACACTTGATTCTGTCTACTGAACACTTGAAAATGTCTACTAAACACTTAATACTCTTTACTGAACACTTAATTCTGTCCACTGAACACTTACAACTGTCTACTGAGCTCTGAAAACTGTCTACTGAACACTTAATTCTGTCTAATGAACACTTGATAGTGTCTACTGAACACTTAATACTGTCTACCGAACCCGAAAAATTGTCTACTGAACACTTAATACTCTTTACTGAACACTTAATTCTGTCTACTGAACACTTAATACTGTCTACTGAACTCTCAAAACTGTCTACTAAACACTTAATTCTGTCTAATGAACACTTGATGATATCTACTGAACACTTACAACTGTCTACTGAACTCTGAAACCTGTCTACGGAACACTTAATTATGTCTACTGCACACTTAATACCCTCTACTGAACATTTAATACTGTAATGCATTATCAATCCAGCGTAGTGCCTGTTTATTTCCATTGTACCCATAATTTGAAATATGTTTAAACTAACGAGTTCAAATGCACATGTTTTTTTTATCTGCAAGTCAACATTCCCATTTTATTTCATATTGTTTGGTTTCTAGTATCAATAAGATATTGCTTATATTTCTATTTATTATTATTTCGATTTGCAAAAAAGGTATAATACTACAATTGCATACTTAAATGAAATGAAGTGGATTTGTTTTTAGATTTCTTTGATAAAACAGTTTGATGGGTCTTTAAAAATCTCAATTTTGTGGGGGTTTTTCAAATTTAGAAGCGTCACAAAACAATTATGGAATTATACCTTCCTTTTACGCTGATGATACAGATCTCTTTTGTTCCTGTTTCTTTTAAGACTTCGCCTTGAACGGGTTTCCTCTGATATTTTGTGAATTTTACAAGTGTTTATTTTGACTTCCCCTCTCGCTGTTCTTGGACAGGTTGAAACCATAGCAGCAGAGCAATTTATCTGGTTGTTTTGTTTTCCATCTAACCACTTGCATTTGCAACGTCTATATTCAATATTCCATGGCTTAAGGGCATTTGGATCCAGCGAAGGATCAAATAAATTCACAGCGCCGTGGACATGACTCACGCTAGAAAAGAAAACTTAATCTATTTATTTCAAAAATTATGACATCCTGCCAAATCTACGACGTCCATCTTGTTCAACGAGTAAATTAGTTTTGAGGTACAACTTGCATTCCCTACAACACCTTCATACCGGCGGCTATAGTTCAACGGCTAAACGGAAGTAGCGCATTAAATACAAAATAGAGAAAAGTAATTAATTAATTAATTAATTCCGCATATCAAAATTCAATCCAAGATGACCGTTTTTAAAATAACTAAACAGAAGTTTCGTTGATTTACAGTGCCATAGTATACCTAAAATTTCTAAATTTTAATCAACAAGGGGCGTTATCGGACATGTTTGATGACTAAAAGTTTCAGGAAACGTCGCTAAACCAATTTTTGCGAAGGAAATGATAATGAATAAAATTGATAAGAAAACACAACGAGACCTAAAAGTCGTTTGGGGGATTTAGTATGAATCGTAACAAAAGCAATAACACCCCAAACTCATTAAGAGGACTGCATATGCATGTAATCGTGAAATTTTACATACGGGTAGTTGCTGCCAATACATTGGTGAATCCACATAATGTAAGGTATTTCACGTCAGCGTGTATAGTTTGTCACGGACTCATAACTTTCCTCAAACAATTTAAAATACAAAAACAGTAAAAAAGTTGTTTTTTTTTACTAAAACACTGCTTACACTGGTATACTGAGTGTGTCTTCAGGATTATGTTATGATATACAATTAAAATATGATCTTCTTGTAGAACTTCTCAACTTAGTACGATTTACCCTGTGGAAAATTATCCTGAGACAGATAGATCCTCGTAGAACCAGTGAAGTATTTATGTGCGCCGTTTCGATGACTACTACGATATCCTCCTTCATCTGACAAACGGTATGTAAAGCGTACGTGTACAATCGTGTAAATATATTCAAGTTAGCAATAAAACTATTGCCTTCAATTCGGCTCCGCTAGAAGTACGGAAGAGCATTAGGGCTATGTAAAAAAATAGGGTTGTTACTAACTCGAAAAATCGAGATAATGATAATTTTGACTTATTAACTCGAAATTTCGACTAAATGTTAAAACACGAATGTGAGCTAAGTTGTTGCAAAATGGATTTGCCGGAATTTGACAGCATTATATTTCAGTTTCCGAGAGAGATATATCATTAACGCCCTGGTACTACTATTTGCAGTCTAGTGTATTTCGTTGTAGCCAATTTTTTCATGAAACATCTGGAGCAAGAATCAGTAGCCCCTACTTCCATATTTGCAAGCCTAGCTTATTGAAAGTATATATATATATATATATCTTGACGACATATTAGAAACAATAAAGAAAGGGTCACAGAAGGGTTTGCCTTCCCATTTCAGCCACGTAGAGGAAGAGATCAACGGCACGGAAGAAGGTCTGCACGCGTCAGATGATGTCCTGGACGGGAAAAACGGAAAAATGTATCCATACAAAGATTTATCCGCAAGAGCAGAAGCACACCGTTGAGACAATAAAAAAAAGTGGATATCCGGAATGGGTACTCGAAAGGGTTAAAAATAACACTGCCAAAGTGAGGGGAAGTACTAAAAAGCCAATCAATGAGAAAAACAATATGAAAGAGCAGCTGGTCGTTACGTATATAAAAGGATTATTCCTAAACCATCCACAGAATATACTTCAGCCATGGTAAAGCGTCAGTCGTTTAGCCCCTCCCCCCTTTATTCCCCCATGGCATAGCATCAGTCATTGAACTTTTAAAATGATTTTTAAAATAAAAAAACCTACAGCCATGAATCGGAGAAAACTTTTGGTTTAAAATTGAAGTCATAATGTCCGAGTCCGAGTCCTTTACATGCCCTTTTGGTGTCTGCACTTTGGAAAATTGTGCTGTTGCTCATTTTAAAATCATCCGTACAGTCGTCTGTCAAAGTTCCACAAAGTCCTTCGGTCCTCCCTGGGTCTCTAACAGAAGGGTATATATGGACAGTGAGTCGGGAACTGATGCTGTTCACCTCAATCCGAGACCCTAACGGAGTGTAAATCTGAAAATTTAAATGCTTTGATTTTAGACATTGATTATAATTCTTATCGTACAATGAAATGCTGAAAATGTGAGCGTTACCTTCTTTAACACTAACATTAGAGTTTTTTCAAATTGTATTAAATTTACTTAAATTATTTCTTACGTGTTAAAAAATTAACTGAAATATTTGAAACATATTTATACAAGAATCTGATATAATTTTGGTTATGATTTTTGTCATGATTTATGATAAACATAAGTGGCCATGCATGAAAAATGAATTAATGAATAGCACATTGATACATTATTCAATCACACTATAACATGTATGTCAAGTACACTAATTCATCGATAAATATATTTTTGTACTTAACGATTTATCAACGACAAACCGAAAATAACATCTATAACCATAAAAAAAAAATCAGCAAAGATAAATCCACAAATATCAATCTTGTTTCAACAACTTTTATTGTGGTTTAGCATTTTCCGCCTTGTCGAATTTGGATGTTTAAAAATGGTTTCTCTAAGCTGTCTGCTCGAAGCCTACGTAGAAAACGTGATTTAAGGCCAGGATTAACGTCTGAATATTTCGAAAGCGAGAAGCCACCACGTGGTTTGCAGATGTGTTTTGTTCCCTTTCCAAAAATAAACATGTTTTTGTGAAGGGTAATTTTAAGAGATAGCGTCGGATCAATTATGAAAATATTTCTCGAAATGAATGTCTTTAAAACAAGCTGTGCCGCCACGTGTAATGAAATTTTTTAAACTCTTTTTTGTCTTAATAAATCATTGAACATTATTTCGGTCAAAGACAAAGTTAGTTCTATTTCTTTACTTTAATATTTGTGTGATGTTGGAATCTGCAAGCGAAAGCTTCGTCAAACCCTGTGTGTATGTATTGTGATTGGCGTGTCGGTGTTGAAACGTTAGAATATAATTCATCAACTGATATCTACCCTTTTCAGCGATGAAAAATGGTGAGTCAACTTTCGTGTTTTAGTATGAGACGTGATATGAATCTAGTAAGCGATAACCATTTCCCCCCGATCTTCACATGTGCTATCTTCTTTTTGATCAGATAAAAAAATGAATTCATATTTACCTAAGTAAGAAAAGACAGTTTAGCACGTGCAGCTGTTCTGAAAACGTCATCACTTTATACTGTGTAACCAGGGTCGAGTCATAATTTTTCACACATATCATGCGACATTGATCATGGCGCGGTGATTTTTGGTATTTATGGTAGGAGAGTTTTGAAGGAAAACAATCAATTACTCCCGTGTGTACAGACCGCGAAATAATATGACTAAGGCATGACATGGAGAGCGAAGCTCGTACTGTACATTTGTTTGATTTAAACATTTTTTATTTGTCATTCAACAAAAAGGATTAGGCACAAGTTATCTCAACTTAGAAACGACCTCTCCAATACATTTCATTATATTGATTACATGACAACAACAACAAATGTATTTATAAAATATATATGAACAAAGAAGAAAGGAAGAGAAAAGGGAAGAAAAGAAATTTAGAAGAATAAGAAAGAGAGATGATAGGATAATACTACTGACCTTAAAATCTGTTACTATTTTTAATGTAGATTTGGACTATATGGAAGATATTTTCATTGTCTTTATCTGACAAGTTTGGAGAACCGTACAGAATAACTTTTAGAGAAATATTACAATAACGTGAGATATCATCAATCAAAATTTGTCTTTGTCTGATATACAGCATACAATCAAAAAATAATGGACTGCATCATAGCTTAAACTACTACATGAATGACGCAATCTTGTATGTAAAATATTTAGTTTCGATTTCCTACATGAAAAAAAAATAGGCAACAAGTAACCTTGGTTACGCTGAATCGATGATTTAAAAATGTTAACGGATGGCTGCTCTCTGACAGTATTTGGTAAATCGTACATTTGTTTCAATAGTATAGTATAATTATTGAATCATAACATTACCCATTTTAATACATACAAAATGTACCTGTACTTCTTTTTTTATAATATACTTGAATCTGTTGCTGGACAAAATCATTCATCCTTGAACCTATGTGTGCTCTATTTTAGAATGATCCACATTCACACTACACTAATTTGACGCATCACATGTTAGTTTGAAGTTGACTGATTGTACTACAGTACTACTAGACCATATTGATAGTAATAGAATCATCATTTGGTTCTTGTTTTATCCAAGAATACCAGTATATACCCCCTCCCTCTACTCATGTATCATTGTATGTTCATAATAATATGTATTATTATTTTTATCCAAAAGAAACAAATGCCATTAAGGCATTTAAAAAAAAAAACCTGGAGTAAACATGATAATGTGAGTTAAAGGCAGAATGTTTAAACAAATGGTTTGGGCTGATATGCCAATCCATGAAGGATGTATCTGTTTTTAATTTAAATATATTTAGCATGTTAGATACTGCAGGTTAGAGACTGTCACGTCTCCCGCAAATATAAGTATAAAATGAAGATTTTAGATTGATTTGTTTTAAATATTTCAGATAATCAATGTGAAATGATAAAATTTAATGTTTGTACTGATTATATACGTTAAAAATTCCAGGCATCTACAGCAGGAGATTCCCCCTCTTCAACGTCGCTGTTGTCATAAAGTTTTTGTAGATACCTAGAGATAGATTAATATATCAGCTAAAACCGTTTGTTTGCAAGTGAAGTTTCTGGATGGACACCATCGTATAACTTTGTGTAATCATACTTTGTGATTTTTTTTGTACGATTTTGACCATGTTTTCCTCGATGTTTGATTGATACCCTTATTATGTCATTGTCAAATTTGAGGGTCAAAGATTGTGTGTTGTGTTGTGCTCAGTGATGATTGTGTTAATGGCATTGATGTCAGTTTCATGATGGACTTGTTGTTCTTGAGTCAATATTGGTGTTAAATGTGGTTGAATAAAAATAATTGCCCTCACCAGGTACATCATATGCAGAATAGTTTTGATTTTGATTAGAAACGGTTGCTGACAGTCGCATATTATGCAATCTGTTAACAAAAATGAAAGTGGTGAAAATGTTTCTAATTCTCTTCTTTACTGATATTCATAAAGCAGAGTAAACTAATGTGTTCACTTCAATGTCTAATCAAATGCTGTAATGATTTTTACAGTTGAACGGAAGCACAAATTGTCAAGCGTTTAAAGTTTATAAATTATATTTATCTAAGTATCAATAAAGATATTTTACTGTACAAAAAAATGCATTAGATGAAACTAGATTCAATATATTGTACAAGCAGATCAAGCATTGAAATTCCACAATTTTAGCACAGAATTAGATTTAAGTCCGTGGTTTTAGTTGTAAAATCTAAAGGTAATATCACAAATTTGAATCAAAATAATGTCAAAAGAAACGATCCCCAAATGGAAGAATTTAGAAAAACTGAATGTAAATTTGACGTTCTACAATAAATGCAGAAAAAATCCGCAATTTGACCCTTTGAAACACCTTGCGTTTTCCCTTGGAAAGCTGTCGGTGACAATTCTGTTTTACTGGAGCAGACGACCCGTGAACTTTGACCTCATCAATGAAACAAACGATATGTATGTTTAGGAAGTTGTCAGTGTCAAATTATCTATTTCTTTCCAAAATTAAAGCTAATTTAATCGACGGTAATACAGTTTGTCATCTAATCACATACTTACGCATTCTTCGACGCCATTAGCTTGTGGCATTCATGTAAGCTTTTTAATGACCATGCCAATCATTTCTCTTTTCGATACAAAAGGAAAGAAATCGTGGAAATAAACACGCCCAGTGTATTGAATATGGTCTATATTTTTTTTTTTTTTAATTCTTTGGTTCGAATACATAATTTTCCTGCTACGTTACCTGTTGCTTTATTATTCGATTAGGCATATTTACGGGCTCCATGAACCGGAAGAGGTCACCGGAAGTACGAAATGTTTCTAGGCTATAGCTGTAGGATTTTTTACACGCATATGTTACTAGTAAAGAGCTCCGCTCGGGTGCCTACGGCACTCAAGAGCTTCGCTTTTATAAACCCCAGAGATAAGATATGTTTTCTAATGACACCACGTTAACATCAAAACTGCGCGTAACTTTGAATAAGCTATAATTCTACATTTTCTGCTATTATTTGGTACGATTTGCTTACAAAAATGTTAGCAATTCTGCCTTTATATAAATAACTTTTTGTACCAAATATGTACAAAACAACATTTTTCAACTGCCAGAGTGCTTTCATTGTTAACAATTATAGGATTTTTAATCTGTCACATCAACTATTAAAGTGATTGATATTTACCCGATATGATAGTGTGTCCTTTTGCCGGACGTCTAACGAGGAGTCGTTACAGACCCTAAAGTCTGCCTGATGGCTTTTTCTGTCAATAACAAACACATCTCTTCCAGCTTGGACGGCCACTCCCCAGACACAAAACGGAGATCCACCTCTGTGGGCTTTGTCATAGTCACAAGGTCGAAATCTAGTTTGCACCTTAATAGAAAACGGATGGATACTTAATATTAATGTGTGGGTTTATAGAATATGCCGTCCCAACATATTTTTTCTTGAATGTATCACGTAAGAAGAAAGTCTTTATTTTCATAAGCTTTTGGGGTTAAAATTGATAACAACTTACTAGATGATCCTATCACTGGATGAATAGTAAAGAATAATATTTGTGTCGAAAATATTCGTCCAAACCTTTAATGGATGTGGAACTACATATTGATATGATAAAGCCCTTACCTGTATCGGGTATTGGGTATGCTTGTACATTATGAAGTCCCCTGAATATTGGATGTCGTATGGTCTGAAAAATCAGCAGAAAGATGTATTATGAAAATATAACATTAATATAATTCAGGTGCACAATAAATCTGGTTTAACGACATTTAGAAAATAAAAAAATAATATTATCACCAGCTTCAACAAAAAATATATCAAATATCAAAGTCCATGTGAAACCGCAATACAAGGAACTGAGTACACATGAAATGGAAAGAAGAGAAAAGAAAAGTTCCCAAAAAATCTGGATGCAAAACTTGAAGTTGGAGTTTGGAAGATTAATCGTTTTAAAAGGATGTTGCCCCCTCCCTACATGACGTTTCTTGTAAAACCAAGGATAATATATTTATTTCAAATAATCTCTTGTTTACCTTTGGTCGAATGTCATCATGTGTGGATCGTTGTTAGCCTGACATGTGCCGTTGTAAAGTCCGACATGATCTTTTACACTGACCTTAATAGAAATCATATCGAATTTTTATCTTTAGAAAAGCGTTACATCTTATTATTGCTTTTTTTGGCATGTATTCGGCTGAACTAATGAGATACTAAAGCTCTTTAAGGGATGTTCACGGAGAATTGCTAAACGAGTGTAATACATTAAGATGACGTATTATATCTGTAAACGGACAAGATTTGTTCAGGCAATCCCGCAGTGTTTACTTACACAATTAATGTTTATATTGTAGTGAAATTTGCCAATACTGGCATTACTTCCCTAACTATGTTTTTGATAATAAAACATATTTAAGAGGGTAAGCAGGAAGCATTTCGCCGAACAATTTTAAATCTACAGACGGCCAGGCAGATTGATAGACCATTCGTTTGAGATATTTATCGTTTGTCATGAAACATAAATTGACATTGTAATGAGTATACCTGAATTCTGGGAAGTGTATATTTAGACCACAAAGTATGGAAGTAATATGTATCCGTTCGCAAAACAACATCGAACAGATACTCAAACTTATTACGTCCCTCTTCTTCATCTGTCGCCACATTTATCTCTAATATATTTGACGAATTCTTGGTAAAAATGGTCGCCCCGCATGTCGATTGTCCAAATGTCGTGATTCCACGACACTCATCACTCCGTTTTGTAAACAACATTACATTGAAATAGCAATTGTCTCCTTCAGGTAAACATCCTATTGGCACCGTGGGTTGTAGACGTATAACACCGGTACTCCCTCTGACAATGGTGATGAACGGAGTTAAAACCTTAAAAAAATGAATAACAGATTATAATATCGAGCAGTGTAAATAAGCAATAGGACAGAATAAAACTTGTAACCGAGAAGGTACACATTCATCAAAATAAGTCATACCTTAATTCCAATGAAGACCTCTGCACTTTTTACAGATAATCCTGGGGGTCCTTTTGTTGCTGTTCTTGCCCTTACAGAACAAGACACCTAAAATGAATAAAACATCAAATATCAAAAGTACATTTATTTACGACTTTTGTAAGGACTTATTTAAGGAACAAAAATATTTTGTTCCCATGGTGTTTAAATTTATCAAACCTACATTTAATTGTAGCAGTTGCACCAATATGCCAGCAAGGTCTGTGAACAACTTTTGATACCGCTATTTCTAAGAAACTCCTAAAGGAATCATGATTAAACTCGGTATACATGATTAGTCCACAGTTGTGCATGTTTTAATATGCGATGGATCGTAAAAGCTAAATGACCACAGGGCATCTTTGAAACTATGAATCTTTTTCCAGAAACTGTATAAGGGTTCGTGACAAAGTTAGGTGTATATCACCCCACTGGTCCAGATTTTGTGCATAAGTAAAGATGGGTTGGAAAATAATATAATTGTTCAAGTTCAAGTTCTTTATTAACTTTAAGTCTTACGACTTATCAGTGTAGACAGACAGCGTTATTGGATCTTTTAAATAAAGATTGTTTTCGTATTTTTTCAGAAACTACGTAAGTGAAACTTGAAGAGATCAAACAAAACACTTGTAAAAAGTCCCTATTTGTGTCTGCAAATGTGGCAAGGAGTATCTCTAGAAACGGCTACTAAGATTTTGTATGGAAATTAAATTTGAAGTTTGTTACAGCTATGTATCGGAAAGTACCAAAGAGATAATGATGAAACTCTGTTCAATGTTTAAGATGGATAGGGAAATCTAGCATTGAACAAACTCCTCAGAGATCATATTGAGAAACCATATTTGCAATCTCCTTACTATCCCAAGAAATGTGCAAGCAAAATAAGAAAAGACATGTATGAAGAGGAAAGAACTTACGTACAAGCATTATGTAATGGTTTTGCATTGGTGGGCGCATACATTCATCTGGTTACATCTTATAATAAACAAAGGTTTCATTTTATAGCAAAACTGTACAGTGTTCAATTGGGCAAACTAAGTTATGTAATAGAAACAAATACATACATTCTTTCCAAGGGTAACTAGGTTGCTTTCATTCAAAAGGATGAAATTGATGTTATTGAAATGAACTGGCTTCATCGAAGTCAGGAAAACTCCATCAATATACCAGGTGACCTGATAAAACAACTCTGGCTTCTCAACGCGCTTCTCAAATTTACAGTAAGCTGTATAGGATTTCAAAGAGTTACCAGGAGTAAGATCGATAACGGCTTCAACTTTCGGAGGGATGTATGATGGCCTTTCACCTAAAAATTAAAATGGTAAATAGAAAAGAAAAAAAAAAAGAAAAGAACATTATTTGGTCGAACAAAAAATTCATGTTAAAGCTGATAGTGAAAGTTAAAAAGCTTTCAATTTAGATATTATTTTTAAAGTTTATTTTTTATCTGGTTTTGAGAACTTCCTCATCTCTTCTGACTATCGTTTCTAAGGAAGTGCCAACTTTCACGATTTGTTACCGACATTTTGTATCAGATCAGTTGAATAAAATTGAAAGGGAACACATCATTTTATCTAAGAAAAGTGGAAAAAGTAGTAAAATACGACCAATTAAGATATCAAATGCACAATCTTTGCCCCTCCCCCCAAAACACGGCCCCGAAATAAGCCAACATACGACGAACGCTAATGCCTACCTTTTAGATAACCAACTAGTTATATTTACATTTGCATGGCATTTCCACTATATAGGCTATTTAAAAGCTGTGTCGTTGATGGGACTTTAAATACCATGCACCACGAGACAGAATTCTTAGCGTATTAAAACAACACCGACCGGAACTACAATATCCAATGAAAATAAGCATGATGACTGCTGAAATATCGCTTGGCATTGTGAGACCTGACAATGTAATTGCAAATGTGCAAAAAAATAAAACGTATAAAAAAGCACCTTTTATTACAACAAATCAAGACCAAGGTCTGCAATATCGTACAAAATTCACATCGGTTGAAATAACCAATGCCGGCAATGGAAACAAATTTAACACTCTTACAATTTATCAGAAATATCGTCTGTTACACTGAACTGATCAACAGGGGTTCGTTACAAACGTCTGTAATACATAGACCTACTGACACATAATGCTACAAACCTACTGATATATGAGTCACAGCACACATATACATACACAAGGCATATAGTCAGGTTCTCATACAATCAACAAATAAATTCACGCCTGGATTCTTCACAAATTCCAACCTTTCTCTCTACTCATTCACCTTCTAAAAATAACTCCATCGTGGAGGGCAAGGTCGGATTCACGGATTCACGGTGTTCACTGTATTTATCCATGCGCGAAATTTATTCCGGGGGAAAATCGAAACAGTTTCTTATCCAACTTTCAGCTCAGATTTCTATTGAAAAACTTAAATCACCCTATAGACATATCCTACGCAATTGTGTTGATACTGAATTGTGGAATAAAATTGAATTGTTTGTTAAAATTTCAAAGTACTAGTTTGTTTGCCAATCAGCACGCGACAACACGCTGTTCCAACTATTGAACGAATTTGTGTGGACTGTCGATAAGGCGGGAATTTTAAATATAAATTGTAAGAACATAAAAGGCAGAGAAAACGTAAATATAAGTATTGAACTGGGTTTTTTTATGGTATTTATGATCTATTTGAATGACACAGCTTTGCAAGCAAACAAATCATAATGCACGCTAGTTCAATGCTTAAATAACTTCCTGTGTGAAAACAATACTAATTCCAAAACTAGATGTTCTGTACACCGAACTTTATGAGCATAGTATTTTAGCATTTACCGAAACTTGGCTTTCTGACTCTGATATTGATTCGTCCTTGGATATTTCTGGTTTTCACAGTCCTTTTTGTTACTATCGTAATGACGCCGTTGGAGGGGGTGTTGCTGTTTATGTAGCAGCCAATCTTTTTGTCAAAAGAAGGTCCGATATTGAAGTTGACGATGTCGAATGTGTTTAGGTTGAAATAGCATCCAAAGGTCAAATATTTCTTTTTGGTACTTTCTATAGACCCCCAAATTCTAACATAACTGTATGGACCAAATTTGAGGAATCCATTGGTAAGGCAATTAACTCTAGTATTGGAAATGTTTTTATAACTGGTGATTTTAACGTACATTTATTGCAACGCAGTCATAATTTTAACTATTTTGATAACATAATGTACACTTACGGACTTACGCAGTTAATTACTGAATGTACGCATTATACTGAACATTCGACATCCTTAATAGACGTTATATTGGTAAATAACGATTTTATAATAGATCGGTCTTATGTAGGGAAATTGTTCCTTGACCAACCAGTAAGATACCATTGTCCCATCTATACAAATCTTAATATTGTTCAACATTCAACCGACTCGTACCGAAGGAAAATTTGGCTTTATAAGCATGGAAATTTTGACAAACTAAGAGAACTATAAGAAATGTCGGATTGGCCTCAAGTATATGATGCTAATATCGATCTAGCATGCAAGCGTCTAACTGACTTCATCGATTCCGCTTCTTCTTCGGCTATCCCTAACAAAACGGTCATTATGAGAAAACGTGATCATCCATGGATGAACAAAACAATCAGAAAATTAATATCAAAACGTAAAATAAATCACAATAAGGCTAAACTTACTGATAGCCAATCTGACTGGTCTATTTTCAGATAAACCCGTAACAAGTGTGTAAATGCCATTAGACAATCTACAGAATCTTATTTGGACGGTTTGTCATCAAAATTATCTGATTTAAGACAATGCAACAAGTCATGGTGGTTAACTGTAAAACTCTTCATGAACAATAGTGGTAAATGTGGAGAAATACCAACGATCTTTCATGATAATGTCTATTACGAAACTGATGTTGATAAAGCTAATGTTTTTAATTTATACTTTTCAAGTCAATCCGTTGTGGATGATTCAATGGTTATGCTTCCTCCACTAATATAATTCCCTAATCGTATATGTCTGAGTAATATAAATATATCATGTACTGATGTTAAGGATGCCTTACTCAATTTGAAAAATGGTAAAGCTGTAGGACCAGATCTTATTAGTCCCAATGTGCTCAAGGAAGCTTGCTGAACCACTATCTATATTTTTTAATAAATCCTTATCACAAGGAATATTTCCATCATCGTGGAAAGAAGCAAATGTTTTACCATATATATAAAAAAGATAGCCGTAATGATGTTAAAAACTATCGACCAATTTCACTTTTAAGTATAATTGGTAAAGTGTTCGAGAGGTGCGTTTATAAACATGTTCATAATTTTCTTCTTGAATTGAAAGTAATAACAAAATATCAATCAGGTTTTACACCAGGCGATTCCTCTATTAACCAATTATTAAGTATTTCCAACGATTTTATTAAGGCATTAGATTCAGGTAAAGAAATAAGAGTAGTATTTTGTGACATCAGCAAAGCATTTGATAGGGTTTGGCACAAGAGGCTGTTGTATAAATTATCAAAAAAAATGGAATAACTGGATCGCTGTTAAAATGGTTCGAAAGCTACTTAACGAATAGAAAACAAAAACTTATAATCAATAATATTCACTCTGATTGGGCAGGAGTTAAGGCTGGAGTTCCACAGGGTTCAATACTTGGACCTTTGTTGTTTTTAATCTATATTAATGACATAGTCAACGATATCAAATCTTCTATGAAATTATTTGCTGATGATACTACTCTGTACATGATAGTTGAAAACCACTTAGAAACAAACAACGTTATGGAGTCTGATCTACAAAAAATTACTGAATGGTCCAAATCTTGGTTAGTTGATTTCAATCCTAAAAAACCGGAAAGCATGACCCTTAGTAGAAAAAGAAACAGTCAACCACATCCAATCTTACATATGTGCAATGAAGAAATATCAGAAGTACTGTTGCATAAACATCTTGGAGTTCTTTTTTCAAATAATTGCAGTTGGGTTGAACATGTTAAACAAATAATTCAGAAAGCAACGTCTAGATTAAATATTATGCGATCTCTAAAATTTAAACTCGACAGGCAAACATTACAAAATATATATTTTTCGTTTATTAGACCACTTGTAGAATATGCTGATAGTGTCTGGGATAGCATTCCCAAAGAATATATTTCTAAACTAGAGAATGTTAATTTGGAAGCTGCTAGAATTGTTTCAGGTGCTACTAAACTTGTAAGCTTAGACAAACTATATACAGAAGTAGGAGCGAATACATTAATAAACTGTAGACTTAATAATAAATTGTTACAATTCCATAAAATGTTTTATCAAAATACTCCAGAGTATCTGTATGATCTCTTACCCAATTCAGTTAGTGATGTTCATAGTTATAATACCAGACTTTCTGACCCATCATGTCTGTCACCTATTCTTTGTAAAACAAATATTTATCTAAATGCATTTCTTCCTTCTACTGTAAACAATTGGAATTCTCTTCCATTACATGTTAGAAATAACCCTTCCATTTCCCATTTAAAAGCCTTTCTGAAATCTAATAGTAAACCATGTCCACTTTCATACTACTTTCAGGGTTCACGTCTGGGTCAAATCTACCACGCAAGACTGCGAATGTCATGTAGCTCCCTAAAAGAACACTTGTTTACGAAAAACGTCATACCATCCCCGAATTGTTCCTGCGGTGCCATTGAGAACTCAACACATTATTTGCTAAAATGTAATAAATATACATCACTTAGACAGCTTCATATTCGGAGTTTGCCGTATCAACTATCAACTAATCTTTTAATCTTTAGTGATGACACTCTAACCCATCAAGAAAACACTGCGATTTTTCTAGCCGTCCAAAATTATATACTCAAAACTAAAAGATTTCAAATAAACGAATAGTCCTTAACAATTTCATTTTGACATATATATATATATATATATATATGTATGTTGTGTTGCATTCGTTTTACTACTATGTTTTAAAATGTATTTGGATTTATATGCTTATTCAGTGATTTTGCCATTGCATTTCTTTATACCATATTATGTCACTATCTCGCCATGATTATGATTGTTTGATAAAGTGATGTGTTACCTTGAAAGAGCAGGACGAGCCAGGGACGAGGCGGGAAAGTGTATATTTGATAAGTGTGATGGCTAGTATGTGAACTGCAACGTTTTTAATAATCATGGCGGTGCTTTGTGACATACTAATTTTGTCAATAGTTGATTTAATGGTGATTTATTCTATGTAACTTGTATATACATTTTAACCTTTTTCGAGCGTCCATTTACAGGACTGCTGACATTATCATCTACTATTCCATAGTTATATTTTACAGAATCGTGTTCCACATACTCATTGCAATAGAGCAATATGATATTACCATCTGATGATCATATGTATATTGATATGTTATTCATTCCTGGTTTCCACTGCATACCAATCCATTACCCCCTCCCCTATTCCTGTAATCTTCTATTGTACATATTACTTCATTCTTGTAGCTATGCGTTGAAAAGCTGATTACTAAGCAGGTAACAAATTTACATAAGTGTCACAACACTTGTTTTTGTTTCCTTTTCTGTTTTATAAAACATGTATTTCGATGTATTGTCAAACAAAATTTGAATAAAACAAAGTTTAAACCAATACTAATTCCAATCATTTCCATGAGAACGTTTCAATTATCAAATTTCACATTGTTGACTACACACCGGGGAGTGTTTCATTTCGCACTTGTTTTGCTTGGAAAGCGTCTACACGATGAAGACTAGGAGTTCATAATAAAGTTTTCGTGTGTTGGTGCAGTTCTATGCACGTGAAAGACCGATGCTATATATGGGATTTATAGAAGTATTTTCAGTAATATACCTTTTATTTTAGATACACAATTTTCGAGAATGTGCCATAATTAACAACCAGCGCGGCAGTGTTTTAAAGTATTCAGGTGAGTGCGTTTCATTTTCGATATCGGTTGCCGACAGTGTGCGCGATGCATTGAATTGCAAGACGGTCAGTTGTAGAATGATAACCGGTTTGACAGGTTATGCGCATTTTATAAGCAGCGAGACCCATATTCGTTACCAAGCAAGGACAAACTAAAATGTCGGCACTTCTTTAGAAACGATAGTCGGAAGAGACGGGAAAGATCTCAAAACAAGAAAAAAATTGAAAAAAAAACCCCAATTGAAAGCTTTTTGACTTGCGCTGTCAGCTTTAAACTTTAAACTACGGTGATGAATTATCAAATGGATGCGGAGGATTTTTTTTTCAAATCAAATCGGATACCTATCATGTTTTTTAATTTATCAGATAATACATTCATGGACGCAACGCTGCCATAGAGCGCCTATTATGTGCAAAGTTCAACCAGATTATAAGGTTAGCACCATCATATCTGATAACACATGAAAAAAAGTATATTTACTTTTCTTTTTTTTTCTTTTTTTTTAAGAAGGCAAATTTGTATGTGATGGAAATGGGAAAAACACTTATTAATTGAGGCAACTATGAATTGAAGAAAAATATTCACGTGTGGGTACAAGAAATACCCCTCGCATTTCAAAGGAAAGATATTAGTAATTGGAAGATTACGAGATAAAACGTGGATTATCCGCGCTGACGATATTTCAAACGAAATCAGCATACAACTTATTTATACTTGGGACAGAAAATTGCAAATGTCAAAAGATGCTTTGACAACTTTATTGGCTGCATGATTATTTTGACCCCTGTGTTAAGCAAAAAAAAATATATATTCACAGATTAATCATATGAAAGGTAAAACATGGAATGGAGCAGGTACTGATTATGTAAATATGACATATCATCATATAAAAAATATTTATGTGCAAAATAACACACAGGAATCAACAGAATAAGGTATGACTGAACTTTCTATAGTAGCTATCAAATATTTGAAACAACAATTGATGAAACAGGGAACGTAAAGCTAATTGAATCGATAAAAATCGACATAGAGAATACCAATATTATTTGTCACTGAAAGTTAAGTAAGAGTAATAGACAAACCAAACATAAGCAAAATGTTATGAATAATTAGTTTAAATATTTTAAATTGAATATTTCTATATATATATATCAATTATTTGCAGTATATTAGATGCACTAATATATATATATTGGTGGTCAGGTGGCGCCGTGGATAACGCACTCACCTTTCACCAAAGCTGTCGAGGTTCGATTCCCCGATCGGATGTGTAAAGATATGGGATAACTTGCCCTACCACGTGGGTATTTTCTTCGGGTACTCCGATTTCCTCCCACATTAGGACACTATATGGTTGTACAGTAAAGGATTTATTTATTACTGATTAAAATCGCAAAGAAAATATTGTTTCTAGTCAATTTTTCAACATGAATCGTTCCAAAAGAGTATCAAACTACAGTTTTGTATATTATCATGAAGAATTTTGTGGCAAGATTATAAAAAACTGACGTCACTGAGTAAATCGCATCCATTGTTTTATTTATTTTATTTGGCTTTATCCTAATTTCCACAGTGTCGGTTCTGAAATGGACTGTAATAAGTACAACCGGATCGAATGGAAAACAAAACATTTTTTATCCATCTTCCTATTTAAGTGTTTCCTTTGGAATCTTCATTCACGTTCATGCCTTAGTAATATGGAAAACCCCTTTGATTGAAAAAGAACTTTTATTATTGTTTTAATGAATTGAAATAAATAAACAAAGGACGAATAAATGATGTGAATGATTGGAAATAGGAAAACGATAGAAGCATTTACGAACGAAAGAACAAGCAAGCAAACGATATATTGAACTTGAGCTTACCAAATCGTAAGATCAGATAGCTTAGGCCACCTAACTTATCAGTACCTAAGTTGAGGAAATTATAGTGATTAATCTAGAGAAGATGTTCTTACCTGACTCTCCCTCACCTAAAAAGAAAGAAACTAGGTATGAATAAATAAACCATACTTATATATCATTCATAAGATTGAAAATTGTTTTTAATGCATTCACAACTGTTAGCGAACTAATTGACTATTCTTTAGATCACTTACCGAAACAATAGCCTTGGTCGGATCCTTCAGTATGGCCAAGATAATAGACACGGTATTTGCCACAATTCTTGACATTGATGGTGTAGGATTGTACGCAAGACAGTGGTTCGACCACAACGCAAGCTGTTCGTGAAACTTCCCTTGCAGAAACCGTCGGTATTGTTCCTTGATTAATAAAAGATGAAACAAAAACATTTTAAAACAGGCACTTGCATGATATGTACGAACAACGGTTAAGTGTTTGTATGCTGTAATTATATATATATATAAATATGTATATTATATATATATATAAATATCAGTCTCCTGATGAACGGGGAATCAACCCGAGAAAGGCCTAGAGACGCTATCTCTGTCTTTTGTTCTATTTTTTATATTTAATTCCAACACAAGGACTTCTCAATGTTTTCTTTATATGAATATATATATAATATAAAAAGAAAAATTCTCAACAGCGAGTCATAATTACTTTCATCTCGTCAAGGATATTCTTCAGACTGTTTATTTGAAGTAGATCATCATATGGCCAGTTGACTTGTGTGTAGATGAGTTATTTAGTGATCTTAATTCTTTGCACCCTTCTATTCGTTATACTATGGAAGTGAGGGAGTCTTCGTTACCCTTTTTGGAGGTGCTTGTCATTTTGAAAAACAATACTGTTTCTACTGATTTATATACAAAACCTACAGATTTTCATTATTATCTGAATTTTTACTCAAACCATTCTAAGCATGCTAAAGTAAATATTCCTTTCAATTTAGCGCTGCGTATCGTTTCTATAGTGAGAAATAAGATTACAAAGAAGAAAAGGCTTGATGAACTTTCTACATTTTTGAAATCTCAAGGATATCCTGAGAGTATTGTTGAAAAAGGTAAAAGTATGGCAATTTAAAAGGCACCTTTTACAGCCCGCACTCGTGTTGTAGATAATATGCCTATAATGTCATTTGTTTCAACTTTCAACCCTAGTAATTTCAACATATTTCCAGTAATCCGAAACAGATGTGAAGATTTGAAGGAAGCAGCGAACGTAGGAAAAAAGTTTTGGATCGTTGTGCTTTAATAAACAGGAAAAGACAACCTGAAAATCTTAAATGTAATCTAACTAGATCAAGGTTTGAAAGTAATCATCTTAATGCATGTGTATCAAAATGTAATACACCTCATAATGGTAACCTTATTATAGAAGGAAGTGATGTTAAGTTAAAAAATGGTTTTAACTTTAAGGTTAAAAAACATATGAATTGTAAGTCTAGTAATGTAATTTACGCATTGATTTGTAACAATTGTTCTGAAATTTATAGTATTTTGGATCAGTAATGTGATGGTCCCGAATTTGCTCCGCACAGAGATTTTTTTTAAAAATAATATTATTTATAGTAATTCTAAATCCTAAACAAATAGTACTCTTTACCTTAAGACCATAATTATGTATTTCTATTGATGTGATATCGCTATGGCGGGTACGCATATAGCGGACGTCGCTACAGCGAACTATTATGTGACGTCATAGTACCCCATGTTGATACCAAACATAAGAGTCGTACATACCATTTACTTAGACATGGGTATACGTTTACGATTGAAAAGTTTTCCGGTGAATTTATCTTACGGAAAGATCAATGCAAATTGAAAATTGATTATCACTTTGCGTCATATAAACTTCACACTACTGTATTTAAGAAAGCAATAGTGACTTAATAAGTCAATGTCAGTGTAAAATCATCATCATCATCATCATTTTCATCATCATCATCATCATCAACACCAAAAACATCACCATCATCATCATCACCATCATCACCATCATCATCATCATCATCATCATCATCATCATCATCATCATCATCATTATATCCACTCATCAGCATCCCCAGTTTTCATATCATTCTCAATCATCATCAACAACAATAAGCTTTTATTGATATGAATAAAATTGATGGATTATTTGCGAATCATATATTACAGTAGAGTATACATGATCATAACTAGTTAATAAGAATTCATTTTTACTCTAAACTACTACTTTTATTAGCTTCAAAAATATATCTACCTTATGTACGAAGAATTTTTCATTTTGTTCACACATAAAAATAGTTACACAAATTTACTCACAGTTGGTGTCAAAATACTCCTTACTACAGTGTTTACTATAGTGTGTACTATTGAGGTTACTCAACCGTGACAGTTCATTCATGCATGTGTAGGGCACGTGCTGTCACCCAGGAGTTGGAAAACTGATTTGGCCAGTGTTGGGACTGTAGGTGTCTCAGGTAACTCAGGTAAGGTGAGGAACACATGCTAGGCATGCAATAACCAGGTATTTTACAAGGTACCCAATGTAGATTGGGGTAGTACCGGACATAACTTTGACAGTGAAGGTTGTGGTCTAGGGCTCAACTATACAATGTATTAGCTGGGTGCTAATGATGGCTGTGTGCCTGTATCTCTACATGGATAGCTGGGTGTTGGGAGGGCTGTGTGCCTGAACTCCAATTCCATTGCCAATATGTATTAGCTGGGCGCTAATGATGGCTGTGTGCCTGTATATATAAATTCCAAGCTGTGTGCTTGTATATATGAATTCCAAGCTGTGTGCTTCGAAGCTGTTTTGTGAGACAGTGTGCCCTGTGTTTGTGTGGACTGTGTCCATGAGGCTGTGTGCTAAAATATTGTGGAGGACTGTGTGTCCGGATGAAGTTACCTGGAAGTTGATGCGAGTATTTACGAGAGTGTATATTAAATGCTTATTAAATAAGGGTTTTTATTATAAGTATAGTCTAATGCTATATAACTAGTGTGCATGTAGTTGATCACCAGAGTGAGAAATGTGCTTTTATAGTTAAAAACCTGACTAGGGAATTTAGTATTTCCTAAAGAAGTGTAGACCGTCAGAAATACTCAAGGCATATATATTAATGTGTTGTACTAGACATTCGGGCTAGATTAGGTACTATATATCATTGGTTATGCCTTGTAGGTAACCTCTTTATGTGACCCCGACCATAGATAGACCTTCTGTAGGAGCCGGTTTGGCTGTAACGGGATGTAACCCTGGTGTGACCTTGAGTCGACCTTGAATTGTAACTGAGATTCAACCTGGAATGATTTCACCAATATGGAGAGAAGTCGTGAGCTCCGTCTTGAGTGACATATACGCGCCATTCCTGGATACGCGTGAACCATATAACTACGGTGTCCTCTGATACTGTGGAATACATGTGCAGAGACTGTAACATCACTTGATGGACTCTATAAGTTATATTTATTGATGTAGGGTGAACTATTTGTAAAATGTAAACCGGGGGTCTATGTATTGTTAGGAGTGAGTGAAAGATTGCATTGTGTGATTGTGGACTTTGTGGTATTTATGTTGTGTATATTGTATGAATTTATTTGGTTGTAAATAACTGTATATATGTTGGTTATAATTTGATTATGCTAGTTTTTATTAATTTTGGGCTAATATACTACACCTCGTGGCAGATGGTTTACGCCAATAAAACCGTTTTATGTATTTCAATCGTAAGTCATGATACCTATTACATATTATATTAAAATGATATTCATATTCTATATCTGAATTACATCTAGTACAGATTTTTTGTTCTCTTGCTATATCATTATATCGCTCAGTCTCAATATGTACATGTAAGTTATTCGATGTTTTTTTTGCATATATTGTGTCAAATAATACTACAGGGAAAAACGATTTGCCAAATGCTTATATAAGTTATATTTTATTGAAGACTCAAGTGAACAAATTAAATAATGTTGATTTTGATAAAAAAAAAAAACATTTGCTTTATTAGGCACAATATACTTTTATGGTTGTAAGTATAGTGTGTTGTCCATACATCTCCAAAGTCAAGAGAAAATAGATAGTGAATTACGTTATTTACTTAATTAAAACAATTGCCTGTTTTACTTTTGCTTAAGGAATTATCGGTGCTAAGAGTATAGTTTTTCGTGTCTATTAATTTGAACAATTATTTTACCATTTTTTACTTCCTGAAACATTATAAAATACACCATTGCATTACAAGTAGTCTTCTTCATCTTTTAGATACTCTTACAAAAATATAAGTGCACCGTTTCGATATCCAAACCTATTAAAGAACCCCAAACTTCACAGCTATAATTCAACAGACTACAAACGTAAGTATCAAATAGATGCAGTAACTTAAGTTTCAAAATTAAGGCTGAAGTTAAAAAGTTCGGAAAAAGAGCAAACATAGTCTTACGACCTTGGTGAGCAAGCTGCTTCTGAATAAGATTAACTTTATTGTTAAATCTAGGTTTCAGGCCTAAATAGCTGAATGCGTCTACAATTTCAATTTTATTTTTATATGTCCAGGTTTCTCAGTCCTTAATACGACCTCTATTTCTGAAAACAGCTATCTTTGTTTTTTCTGAATTTACTGTTTACTTCCATTTTGCGATAATCTACAAAGCAGCGATACAATCTTTTCCTAGATGACAACGTTTTTGTTATAATAGAATTTAATGCAAATATAGCATCTATCGCACTCATTTCGGGACGAAATCCGAATTGAGCATCTGTTAAAATATCATATTTTGAACAAACATCTAAAATATGTTTGTTAAGTAAAGAAGTAAAAAGTTTACTAAGCTTATTAAACTGCTGCATCGAAAGTTATTAGGGTCATTACGTATACCTTTCTTATGAACAAGAATAATGATAGTAGAAGACCAATTTGTCTTGGTCTGTGCTTTTTTTTGTTTCCTTTAAATGACAATTAGTTATTCTCCCATCAAATATGACACAAGCTTAAGCTGCCAAGGAATAATCATTAATTCACGATATATCGTTGCAAATATCAAAACGTAGTAGGGTTATCCCCAGAATATTACTTCAGAAAATTACGTATTAAAACACGCTCTGGAGTAGCAAATCGCCTCTCTAAAATCTTGTCTTTATGATTTTTAAAACTTAATTTTCAGTTATATTAACACGGTAGAAGACCGATAATCAGAAGGAGTAAGGAGGTAATTGGTACTCAAATTTGTCGGTTAATATAGCTGAAACTTCTTGTGACATGTAACACGCTAATGCCAGGACATTGTCACGAATTTCGTTTTTATTACTAGTGTTAAATTATGAAACATGATTTAAGTTTAAATTTTTGGTAGACTTGGAAGACCACAAACTTGAATTGATGGACAGGGTTCATTATATTCAATACAAGTATTTTAAACCATACTACTCAGATTGTTTTCTATGTGGCGTTAAATATATCACTTCGTGATAGTTTCTTTCGACTGGGCTTCATGTTTGCTTTGATTGTGTCTGATCAGTCTATTAAGTCGTATAAATCTATTTTTCAAAATCAAGGTTTAACGAAGAGTTTAAATCAATCAGGAAGTCATGACTGATTTAAAATCATTAGAAGAGCTTTATACCTCCAAAACAATAATAAAAGATTTTTTTTATATACATTGTATATATGGAAGTGATCTTTGAGCTATTATCATTACACCTCCTGATATCATATGGGGTAATAAAGTATTAAAAACAACATAAACGAGAAGAAAGTTCTTTTACCATTGAGCCATATTGGAGATTTAGTTCCACAGGATGTGAATTTTGGCACGGTTGTTGGCATGTCCTCCTCCCCAGCCCGATACCAGGCAAATTTCAAGTAGCGGTCATTCACCGGTTCATCTGCTGTATTGTACATATTGTGCACAAATCTGAAGTCTGCAAACGGTAACTCTGTGTAGTTCACGCATGGATCTGCCTCTCCATGTTGAAATCCTACAATGTTAAATTACCATTTATTAACAAATCCATATTCAAAACAAATTATCATTAAATTTTGAAATGTTAACATAATATATAAGCAGATATACGGAAGGATAAGTACCAACGGAGACTTACCAACTGCGAGAAGAAATAGTAAAAACATCATCTTGCATACTGTCAGCATATACTGGTGCAAGTATCGTTAAGTGTATGCTTTATATATGCTGGGCTACACAACTCCACGGCCAATGAATAACGTACACACTACGACATATACAAATCAATACTCTCCTTTCCTCGCCTGATAACAGCGAGTAATCAAATTCAACATGGCTGTGCATAATTCGTTTTCATACAATCATACTTTAGGCAGGGTGTTTCAAATATTTTTGAAATGTAAAATCTTTTATTTTACCTTTATTCAAAATTACCGTTACCAATTTTCAACTATTTACTTATTAACAAATAAAAGCAAACCAATGAAAAACTATTGCATAACTTCACAAATTATCTAATTTTTGAGAAATAAAAAGGTCCAAATAAATTATGTTATCATTTTGGTTTCTAGGATTTGTTTCGATATAAATGTATCACAATCAAAAATGAAAATGTTTCTCTGATATTTAAGTCATTATGTAATTATATCAATATTTTTGTATCCTGTAGTATTCTATCTCTATTCATATTTTTCCCTATCACTATCTCTGATAGTTTATTTACCATATAAATAAAATAACGCGTTTGATTAAAAGTGCTTGAATGTATAGCAACAGGTTTTTCTATAACACTAGGAAAACGTTATCAGTTACAGTCTACAAACCCGGGGGGTATAGTCCTAAAGCATGCGTTCCTAGCAACAATGTCCACATGACAAACACAATATCAAACTTCATGATCACTCCTGTCGCAATAGATCATTGTATCTTCACTTATTTGACACATTTAGGTGCGATATTCGTTTTTTCATGTGTAAGAATGATAAGCGATTTCGCTATAAATATGTACATATTCTACAAATAAGCTCCCTCTCTCACTCTTAAACATTTCCTACTGCGAACGCCTTATTCATCATCGATTCTTGTAATAATTGTAATAAAAATATATAGTAATCATCAGCTGTTAACCACCATCAAAATTATGAATTTGAAGCTTGTTTCATTTTTTATTGACAAATTAAAAGGGAGTAATATAACAAGATTTATTGTACATGAGTTTTATCAATCAACGCTAAGCCAACATTACTTTATCTATTAAACTTAGTATTAATCATATTTGGAATTGACATTCCATTAATAAGTATATTCGGAAGCAGAGCTCTACAATTTACTATTCAGTGTAAGTGCACATCAAAACCATTTCATTTCCCTTTTTTTTTAATTTCTACTATTTAAAAACACTTTTTGCTAAGAACTAGTAATGAACTTTCACGTGTGCTTTATTTCACGAACTATGCCTGTAGGATTTCCCCCAGAACTTGAATTCACGATTAAGGGGATGCAATTTCTGACATTATTAATGGTATTACAAAAAGGGATTATTGTTTAAGAAATGTTGGACCCCAGAATTGCAAAACAACCAATCACTGTGGTAATGAGTTTGCTTTCTGCTGGTTAATGAATATAGATTGGCAAAACAAAAGGACAATTACGACAACGAACGAATGGTCATCGTTTGGTAGTGGACTGTGCAGAAGTCAATGTTTATGTCAACATTTCAACCTCACTGAGAATTTAATTCTGTCTATGACTCTTTGTGTTTTAAGAAACTTCATCTTGATAAGGTTTCTTAGCACTGCTGCGCCATATGGATGTAATGACCGTGTAAACTCGGGAGGGTTTTTTTCGCGTAAAAACGCGAAATTTTCGCGATATCATCCGAAACTTCTTATGAAAGCGATTGCAACGCTTTTAATGACATTTTTACAAATGATGTTTTGTACAAGTACTGATGAATGTTAACTCATAGGCGGAATGTTCCAGTCCTGCAAATGATACATCCGTCTAAACAGCATATATCGGACACCTATGAAACTATCTATTGAAACACATGTTGATATTCGATTTTCGATCTTGATTTAGACAAAAGTATTCTTGTCAAACACTGCAACCGGCGTTAATTGATAACTTGCATTCTGCTATTGACACAGGAAATTTCAAAGCAATTTTATATATCGATTATTGGAAAGCTTTCGACATGGTAGATTTTAACATCCCAATACAGAAATTCAGAAAATAACACTTTGGATTCAAAGCATTACTGTACTTTCCTTCTTCTTATCTTTATACTAGATTTCGGACAGGCTGAATAGAGGAATAAACCTCATCTACTCGACTTGTAAAGAGTTCCTCAAGGAACAATTCTGGCCCGCTTTTATATTTCATATATATTAGTGATTTACATCTTACTGTAGACGACTGCGAACAGACCTTTTTGCTGATAATGCAACAATATCCTGTCATACAAAGTCAGTTATACAGACAGCAATGCTTTTGCAAACAAGATAAGAACAGATATACATGTAAGTAAAACAAAACATATGCTATTTATTCGAAGACAACACTTGTTAGCTCACACGGTATTAAGGTTAGAGCCAATGAAAGTTGTATAGAATATGTAAAAAGTGATAAGATGTTGGATATGTTAAGCGGACAGGATTATTTATAGTCAACCCAAATTCAGTGTATAATTTTACTATTGAGTCTTTTACGCAGATTTAAAATTAGCTTTAATTACATATTCGGATTATTTTCTATAAGGAAGAAACCAGTACAACCTCATTTCGATTATTGCTGCACAATCTGGGGTAACATTATCTCATCATCTTTACTCTATACTTAAACTTCAAAAAAATATGACGCATTATCCTTGACTATCCGAATGATATGACAGCGGATGACAAATCAATAAACTCAAATCATGCCAATAACTTGTATAATTTATTTCCAGAAATCTCATTAACATATACATATGAACAAATGAAAGACTTTATATCAAATAGGGGGGGGGGGGGGGGGGGGGGGNGTGTAAGTGTGTGAGTGTGTGCGTGTGTGCAATATGCTTTGTATCTGATCTGTGTGTTAAAAAATATTACTGTTGAACATAATATCAATGATGTTGGAATTTGAAACTTGCATCTGAATTTAAATATCAAATTGATTTTACATTGTGTTTGTATCCTGAGTTTCCAAAGAGACATTAATATGTGAGATAGGATGCTATGGTTACATGTAGTAGGTATGCTATTTACCTATGAGTCAAATGTATATAATAGATGACCTTTCGGAAGAAAAGTATAATCCTTAATTGTTATCCTCTTTAAACAAAGTTATCTTATCTTATTAAGTAGGTTTCGCAATATAGCGCGAATGTTTCGCGTTATTTCGCAAAAATGTCGCGTTATATCGCAAAAAACCCACAACCTCCTTCGAAAATAAAATCAATAGGCTTTCCTACCAACACACTATTGTTTTAATTTCGATTGTTTTCGTGTAAATAGTTACCTCCGTTTGTATATTATTGTAGCACAGTTGGTCCTGGACACTCCCGTTGACCAAGCTCAATCGGTTAGAGCGATAGTATAACAAAAGTCAAGGTTTCGAATCCCGGACTAGCCATGCTATTTTTTTAACACTCGAAACTCTGTTGTTTATTCATCGAAGTGACAAAAGTCCAACCGGTTTCATGTTTAACTTAAAAAAACCTTACGAGAACTCTAGAGGAACTATCATGCGCTCATCATGTTCAACCTTCAACTGCATTAGCTTCCTGTCCTTGTATTACGAACATTGCTAAAGGCTACACCTAAATTCAAACGGTTTCTGGTTCTATTTGGAAAGTAGCTTGGAAACTTCATAAAAATTTATATGGATAGTATGTTGGTCTTACAATATTGTCAAACCTTGTATTTTTTATTTTGAAACAATTGTTATTAACTTATTCTTTTGAATAGCGTGATTTGGCTAAAGGAAAATTATGGAGTTCGAATCATCTTTCTTGAAGTGATTGCTTATCTTTGCAACATGAAGGATGCTGGCTTATGTATAGGAAAATCTTTGAAGCTTTGGCTAATTTACCGAAATATCTGTTCTCTCATTATATATAAAAGACGACATTATTGCTGAACTTCAATATATTTTGAGTTATTATAATTTCTGTTAAGCAATTTAAGGGTAGGTTGCTTTGTACGAGGAACATATGACAAAAATTCTAGCAGTCTTAACCTGTCTGGTCAACAACTGTTTGTATACCTGTTAAGTAACCATGAATTGACGAAATTTCAGCGGGGGATAATCCCAATGATACAAAGAACATGTCTTTAGATAAGTCTGTTACTCTAAAACGACTGACAGATTATAAGAAATCAATCAGATAGGTTTAAAATTCATCTTTTTATTTACATATCAATTGAGGTCGATACAAAAGTTGATGACGCATTCATTACGCAACAACTTCCTGCTAGATAACAAATGTTATTCGGCCGTAGCGTTACTAGGAAGGGGATAATCTGTAAAACCTGCCTGTTAGCGCTTGTTAAATTAAACGATATTTTACGCGTTGCTGATTACAACAATAACACAATGTTGAATGCACAGCCAAGAAAGTATTTAGTATAACTATGATATACTTAGATGTCATCATATTACAGTTTCAATTTCTCATTCTAATGTTATCAGATACTTTAAATACTTTAGAACATTATCAATTATCAAAAGTAATACCTTAAGTGTATTTTTTCCCCGAAATATGTTGAACAGGTTGTAAAACATATTAACATAGAGCAAAATCGCAATATAAATAACCAATCTGATGAAATTGCTTAATTTTGATACTTATTATTCTCTAACATCAGTTAAAACACTTGACATTTTTATCTTGAATCTTATTTTAAAAAGAAATCTGTTACTGCTATTGAGATATATATCCGTTTTATTCGTGCATTCGTGGTTACATGTACAATAGAATAATACAATCAATAAAAAGGGCGACACTTTTGATAATGAATAAAGGTGTTTAAGAGTTGTCAATTATATGCTTTAATGTTTTCAGGATGATGTTTTTATTTAATAAATGTTTAGCTGAATTGTGATGATTCGAGAACTTACAGAACAAATATTTATAAAGCCGTCAAATCCAGCTTTAATGCATAATAATTTTCATAGTCTGTTGAATGCACGTGATTTACGCGGTCCTAATATTGTTCATGACGTCTCTGCTATTGTTTATTGTTGACGTCACTATGCTTGTTTAATGCATTACTATTGATGACGTGATGCAACTACTGGTAACTAATTAACATCTGTCAGGATGGAGAAACCCAAGAAGACAGAAAAACCTAGCAGTCAGTCTTGTATATTTGTTATTGCATTATATATTTTCCTTCGCAAGGATTGCATATTTTATTGTCTGCTGTATTTTATACATTAATCAAAGCTTTATTATACATACAAAAACAATGTCACTGTAAAAGTGAATGTATGCTATTCGGAAATAATACATATGTCATGGCGTGTCATTTATATTGACGCGGGCATATACTTGATGTTATCTTAATTATTTTGATGATTAAATCTTATAAGCATAATATTTTTTTGTCTTGCTTTCACGGGATTAGGTTGATTTATTGGCCAAAGCACACATCTAGTTGCTGCGATAGGAATCGATACTGTTATAACGCTATATTTTTACTTAAACAAATAAAATGCTAGCCAATGAGACAGTGTGAGGACTACGAGACTTTCGTTGGGTTGATAGGAATGCACAGTGACCTACAGTGTACAGTCAGGTCGAATGGCGACAAGCATGTCCTGTATACTGTCTTTTTTAGTGATTCTGATGTATGTATTGCCGTCCGAATCTTCTGCGGGTAAGTAAAGACTATTTATTGTTTAATACCAGATGGAATTGTTCTAAACATTTTACAAACAGTTTGTTCGATAAAACGACTTTAAACTTCAATATCTTTTCTGATACTACGTGTAATATTGTTGATGTACTACATCTGTGATATTATCATCTTATCTGTGATTCGCCATTAGGGTGTATTGTTTCTATATCATCTATATTCATCCCGACTGTAAATATCATATTTTCATGTCGACCACATGTGATAAAATACAATTAAAGGGTATAATCTTCTTGCTTTCGGCGTATCAAACAATTTCAATATATGATTCCTAGTTTCCTTTTAGTTTCAGATCCGTGCGTTAGTCACGAAAGAATCCACAAAGGGAAATACAGAGGAACAAAATGCAACTACAGACTTGGGAAAGCAGTAAATGACCGGTACATCAAAGATAGTATGTGGTACATAGCAGTGGGATCCAATGGCCCACTGAGTATGCCAACATTTCCTGTTAACGTCGACGAATGTAGTACCAAATTGCCCATCTGGATGAATGGTATGTTTTGATCTTTTAATGATAAGCAAAAGAAGTAAAATGCGTATCTTGTTTTTTAATATTTTATTGATGCGTACAAACTAAAATTATTTTTTTGTTAATAGTATTTATTGTATCATATTAAAGTATATTTTGAGGAATGAAAACATTTTTCATCTGAAGCAGAATATCAAATCAATAAAAAAATATTTTGTCTTCAAAATTGTAAGATATTTAAAAAGATTGGAATTGGGACAGTAAAAAATTTGGAAATGAGCAAACTAGTTAAGTGAATCTGTATCCTGAAACTTCAAGATTTATATGATTGATATGAATAATATATTACCGTTTGGCCTTTTTGTTGTAATTAGGCCTGTGCATAAAACGGATGAATTAAACTAACCTTTAAATTTTAGAGGGATACATTTTTATTTTTTTTGTAAATTAGTTTAGCAAAATGTTTATCTCTGTGCTGCACAGCACATTTTAGTATGGCCAGATACATAATTCAGACCGGATTCAAGCAGAGTGGACGCTACTTTTTCTCCGTTCGATTCACAATTAGATTATTCACTAAAGTTAGACGATTAAACTGTTGCTTTGTTGATTTTTAGAAAACCGTTCAATTAAGTGTGTGGAATCAACTTTCAAAACCTTGTATAAACTCATCAATATTAATAAATCTACATGTTAAATATTATGTCATATTTCAACAAAATATCACCGATATGCTACTCAATGTATATTTACGCTTTTGAATAACATTTTACACAATTCTGTAATAGTTATTTTAATTTTTAAGAACAAGGTTTTTATAAATTGCTGTGTGCTGTCGAACTATCTATTGATTTTAACGGAAAATTTAGACAAACTCAAAAGCAAGCCGCTGACCAGGGGAGAACATCTTTGTTTGCATTATCAAATGTTTGTAAGAAAACAATTTTAATATAAAAACTCAATTGTCTGTTTTGATACTTATGTAAATAGTGTTTTAAGTTATGGAGCAGAAGTATGGGGCTTCCATGCTGCACCAGATATCGAAAATTGCATGTGAGATTCTGCAAACAAATATTACTACTACATAAAAATAGTATGGTGTATTATGAACTTGGAAGATATCCCATGAAAATAGTTAGAAAATTACGTATATTCAAATATTGGATAAAACTGAGAAATGTAGGAAATTATATTCTAAGGTCATGCTATGATGATATGCTTGGTAATAATGACATTTTGTTAATGAGTGTAAAAGAAGAATTATACAGAATTGGTCTTGGAAATGTGTGGGAATCCTCCAGTTTAAATAATAACACTTTTCACATTATAAAAGAACGTCTTTGTGACATATTCAGACAAGAATGTTTTGAAAAAATTCAATCTTCTCCTAAAGGAGCATTGTATCAATATGTGTGTAATTTTGGTCACCAGTATTATTTATCAAAACCTGTAAATATAAATTATTTAAAACAAATATGTAAAATTCGAATGTCTGCACATAAGTTAAATATTGAGTGTGGCAGATATAATCGAACTGAAATACAAAACAGATTTTGTACAGTATGTGACCTGAATGATGTCGAGGATGAGTTCCATTTCATTTTAAAATGTCCTTGCTATATTGATATAAGGTTGAAACTAATTAAGAAAGATTATATAAGACATACAAGCATGTACAAATGAATTCAACTACTTACTTGTGAGAATGTATCCGACATTTGAAATCTTGGCAATTTTTTAATACAAACAAACAAAAGGAGATATTGTATGTTGTCTCTGTATTGTTTTGTATATATGTTATAACTGATAAGTCAACCGACATTATCTTAAAAAGACGACTTTCTTGCTGAACTTCAATTTATTTTTGGGTTAAAATATTTTCTGTAAAGAAATAATAATTTATCAATCAACTTAAGGGTAAGTTGTATTGTACGTGGAACATATGACAAAATTATCTATAAGTCTTAACGTTTCTGGTCAACAACTGTTTGTATCCCTATAAAGTAAACATGAATTGACGAAATTTCAGCGGGGGATAATCCCAATGTTACAAAGAACATGTCTTTAGATAAAAATTCATCTCTTTATTACATATAAATTGAGTTTGATTAAAACTTATTGACGTATCATCTCGCAGCAACTTCCTGTTAGATAACAAATGTTATTCGGCCGTAGCGTTACTAGGAAGGAGATAATCTGTACAACCTGCTTGCTTGCTTGCTTGCTTGTTAAATTAAAAGATATTTTTTAACGCATTCAACACGCAACACGCAACTACTTCCTGTTATCAGATACTGTAAAGACTTTAGAACAACATAAATTATCAAAAGTAATTCAGCTTTAGTGTATTATTTTCCTAAATATGTTGAACAGGGAATAGAACATATTAACATAAAGCAAAATCGCAATATCACTGACCAGTCAGGCGCGTAGCTGGACTGTTTTGTATGTGCATGAAGAAGCCATTCTAGAGGGGTACGGGGGCATGACCCCCCCCCCCCCCCCCCCCCCCCCCCCCCGGATTTTTTTTAGATATCTAGATATCTAGAAGCACTATCGTGCCATCTGGTGGCTTTTTAGATACATATTTGAGCTCTTTTTTCTCCTTTTTCTCTCCGACAAAAATGTGTCGATTGTTGGAATTACCCGAAAATATCCGTTGCGTCATATCTCTTTCCTGATGAATCTTAATTAACTAGATATTTAAAATGTCGGAGGCAATATGAACAGGTTAATTTCAGATTTTTTGCTGTTGTGTCCCCCAAATCCTCTTTATATCATCAACATTTCTCAGAACCTAAGATAACGCTAGCTCCTATATCGATGTTTAGATATATGTATACATATATATCCAGTAGCCCTACCGAAGATAGGCCCAGGACTACTCTTAAAAAAATACTTAATTAGTTCATGACAGGGACAAATGAAGGCCTATATAATGTCAAAGATTAGCAAAAGCTACAAGTACGTGGCTTTTTTTCTGGCTTTGGGGCTTTGCCTTTTTCATATTACATTTGCAGGCGAAGTGAATGTAAAACTCAGATGGATCCTATCCGCGCATATATCCGCCCTAAGACCTATAACAACAATGCTAGTAACAAATCAATCTACAATTGTTATTCGGAAGACCTTTAATTGGTGAAAAAAATATACACAAAAATACATCCATTCCGGAAAAACAACCCGCCTCCGTTGACTTAGCTGTATTTTATGACCATCGTTTGTTAAAATGTTGCCGTGGATGGAATTTGAACTCGTGAGCTTTTTCCCATCTTTTTGACAGGATATCGAAATCCACCTTCACTTAAGTAAGACAAATATCGCCCTCGCTTGTTTTCCCGATATCAGAGGTAACAACAGTCAGACTGATCAGAACTGTGTTCGGTCGGTCCGGCATTACTAGGCCCTAATACAAATAGCCATTTTAGACTCGTCGATGTCTAAGTTAATGTCGCAAGAGGATGTTGTTTCATGTGAACCTACAGCTGCTTGGAAGAAGTCATGTATAAACTTGTTATTCGAAGATGATGCGGGTTTTTCGTTGGCTTTGCAGTCATGTTTCCGATGTTGACAACTTAAAAAATACTAATAATAAAATCGGCACCAGGTACCCTATAGGTTGGAACTTCGGGATGCGTACTGATTGTCGGCTGTCGGTTATACAGTTAAATTTAATATATTTTTCAAATGAACCACACATCATTTAATCACTTTTCCGAACTACAAAATAAATAAATAAAAATATAATAGTATATTTAAATTTTGTATGTGCATGCAACTGCTTATTTGCTTACGTGGCAGCTACGCGCCTGCCAGTACGATACAATTACTTAATGTTAATACTTATTATTCTTATCACATCAACATCAGTTAAAACACTTGACATTTTTGTCTTGAACCTTATTTTAAAAAATATCTTACTGCTATTGTGATTTTATCCGTTTTATTTGTGCGTTCGTGGTTACATGTACAATGCAATAAATCAACCAATAAAAACTGCGACACTTTTGATAAGAGTTTTAACGATGGATTAACGTAAGTCATAATATAAACAGAATATGTTTTAAATCTGTATCTAAGTAAACTATATGTAGTTGTTCAATTATGTTAAACACGACATATTGTAATCAATTCAATGTTTACATTTTTTTTATAGGACTAGATGAATGATTGATATTAGGATAAATAAATGAATGAAATATAGTAAGTAATATTTGCAAGGGAGAAATATAGCATAAAATATTTAAATGAAATTTACCTAAGTAGTTTCCTTATTTACAATATTCGTTTTTAATATTAGAGATAATTCTTGATCATTCTACATTCTTTCATTCACTTATTCTACGTATTATTAGTCTAATGATGTATTTCATTAGCGATTAATTAAAATATTGGATATATATCTAAGTATAAAGTAAATTTGCAAATTGCACTTTTATTCCTTAAAGCTAGTTATTTCTACTCCAGACAAATTGTATATAACTTTGTTTGCAGGAATTATTTAAATTTCTGATACGTTTTATATGCCAACGTTACGAAAGATACCGTTTAGCTGCAAATTCATGATTTGAAACAGTTCGATTTAAAAAGGTTGCCCTTTTCCCCTTTCTAAAATATCATAAAACGTATGGCTTTTGATATATAAAATGTTTCTAATAGCCACATCTATCATAATACATTGAAATATGAGGTTAAATAAACATTATGTTCTCTTTTCAGGTACACATCCAGACACTGGTGTGACAGTTAACAGGACAGCGTGTATGACAGGTCCAACGATGAAATGCCAGGAAGAATACAAAATACAGGTGAAAAACTGCAGTGCATTTAATGTCTACAAATTACAAAAAACAACTGGATTGGAAATGGCCTACTGCTTTGGTAAGAAACGTATCATTTATCGTTATTAAATTAAAGCCACTCTTACCAAAGTTTACTAATTGATTATATCTCATACATATATTATCCTGGCATTTTTTCACAATGTAAGACATAATATCGAACTAATAACGATGGTTAAAAAGAGCATAATATTTGGAAGTAACTATCTAAGTTGCGTAATGACAGAAATAAATAAATAAAAAGATAGATAATGCCTCATTTCTCTCAATAAAATTACAGTTGTATGTGTGTAAGTACGTATGCATATGTGAAAGTAAACATATGAAATGTGATATTTAGCTTTGTATTTTGCGGTATTGAACATTACCGTTTCCGTTCTTTTTCTTTACTTCTTGGGAGGGTCTAAATTTTGCACAACACCATTTATGGTCGTCAGTCAATATTTGTAAAATATTTACTGGCATTTAAACAAACTCAAATGTTTAGAATGGGATGTGGATTTCATTTATAGAGAATCAGTGGTAATTATCATGAATTACATTTTATTTGTAGGTGAAAATGTGCCATGTCCACCAACAGGTATGTACTTGGGAAAACATGTAACTGTATGTCAGATTAATGTCAAAGTAAAATAACTAGACTCTAAAATGTAAACGTTAGAACAATTTATTTAGTAAACCAACGGTATATATAATTATCAAAGACTGACATCGCTATGCTACAAGTAGTAATTTACAGAGCTTTCATAATTTTAACATAAATGTTTTCTTTTGTCTTAGTTTCTTAGTTATACATTTTCCCGATTTTAAGACTGGTCGTAGAAACAAAATGATTGCCAAGCTACCATCATTGATTTTGAAAGAAGAGGTTTGCAAGAAGTACTTGACAGGTCTTTCTCGAAATCTCACAATCTCACTTTGAAAAGACAATATCAAATACAACAGCATAAAGTTACCACCAGTTGCATTAGATTGTTTTGTTGACATGACTCAACTCCAACAGATTAAAGAAAAGATATAATTTACGAAGAAACAATGACGATCTTACGATAATGGGTACAAAGATTACTCTTGGATATTGTTTTTTTTAACGACGGAATCAAAACTCAAATAAAAAACACTTTAGATTTTTTTTATTTCACATATATATACGTCTTATAAACACTATTAACTGTTGAAGTTTGTCTAAGTAGCAATGCCTTATTAATGACCTTGCACGCTTAAACGTCTTCACACATATGCTCTCTGAAACAAAAGATTCTAAACCTTATTAAGTACAAAGTGAAATAAAAAGAAACCTCTACTACATTTATGGTCTTGTTAACAATTCAATTCTTTGTTCAGAACGTCATAAATATCGGGAAAATGAAATATATAAGTATGTTTTTGCGTAATTACGATCTATAGAAGGCAATCAATGTTTACGACGCAGGATGTCACATAATTTTGTCATTGAAGATCCGTGTGTTGATATTGACCGTGAGGAGCTAGTAGACGATGGACACAGGGCTCCTACGTGTTCTCGAATGGATCTGTGTGACAACAACATTAATGGATGGTACCGTGTGAACAAACATGGGAGTAATGGCACCGGGCTTAAAATGTCCGACAAGTGTCCACGTCCCGGATACTGCGGCGCGACTTCGCCGATCTGGCTCGAAGGTATTTTCGCTCTTTTAAAATAATGCTTTCTCACAATAAGCACCTAAACTTTGCTTTTGATAAAACAAATAAAAAATCACAATAAATATTTTTAAAAAAAATGAATGAATGAATGAATGGAAGAAAATATGAATTAATGAAAGAGTGAATGAAATGAATGATAAAAAATATATAATGTTAGAGCTATCATTCAACAAATTTGTTCCAAAACATACAGAGAACTGGTTAATTCTATAATTATCTTAGTATATTGAAACATATGTGTATTGGGAAAGCTATTTGAGACAGTGTATCCAGTCTAGCGATTATATCTGTAATCAAGTATTTGAAATGGAATCATTGAAATTGTTTTGGATTATATCCTGACTCTCCTTTTTGATAGAACGGCATCCATCGCGCTCTGACGGCATCGTGACAAGAAACGCATGTGTACGAAATGAAACGGATTGTTGCGGAGAGAGAGTTCAGATAAGAGTCGTCAACTGTCAGTCGTATTATGCCTATGAGCTCAAGGCTAGGACTACCTGTCCAGAGAGGTACTGCTTTGGAAACGTTGAGAATGGTACGTACGACAAGCATACCTGGATTCTTGTATTACTTTCTTACCAAATGATTTCGCAAGCAATATACAAGATTTCCGTCCAATCAGATTATCTCGCATTGGAGAAATTATTTCTAGATTTAAACGACAGATGTCGTTAGTGAAGCAGAAGACGCTTTCCCTTCCGGAACACAAGTTCTTTTTCTCGTTGTACCTTTCAAGGTTTTCCAACTAGATCTTGCCTTCTTACATAGTTCATCCTACTTTTTATCGATTGTGAGTTTGGATAACTTCTAAAAAACAGTTTATAAATACGCCTGAAATTAATAAATACACTGTATTTTCTCAATCAGTGCCTGTTTTCGGGAACAATATTAATATTTTATTAGATATGTTATTTGATTTTCCTTTCCTTAAATATTTGTAAAACATTTACTGACATTTAAACAAACTCAAAGGTTTAGAATGGGATGTGGATTTCACTTATAGAACATCAGTGGTAATTATCATGAATTACATTTTATTTGTAGGTGAAAATGTGCCATGTCCACCAACAGGTATGTACTTGGGAAAACATGTAACTGTATGTCAGATTAATGTCAAAGTAAAATAACGAGACTTTAAAATGTAAACGTTAGAACAATTTATTTAATAAACCAACGAAATATATAAATATCAAAGACTGACATCGCTATGCTACAAGTAGTAATTTACAGAGCTTTCATAATTTTAACGTAAATATTTTCTTTTGTCTTAGTTTCTTAGTTATACATTTTCCCGATTTTAAGACTGGTCGTAGAAACAATATGATTGCCAAGCTACCATCATTGATTTTGAAAGTAGGGGTTTGTAAGAAGTACTTGACAGGTCTTTCTCGAAATCTCACAACCTCGCGTTGAAAAGACAATATGAAATACAACAGCATAAAGTTACCACCAGTTGCATTAGATTGTTTTGTTGACATGACTCAACTTCAACAGATTAAAGAAAAGATATAATTTACGAAGAAACAATGACGATCTTACTATGGTGGGCACAAAGATTATTCTTGGATCTCGGTGGAATCAAAACTCAAATAAAAAACACTTTAGAAAAAATATTAATTAACATATATACGTCTTATAAACACTATTTACTGTTGAAGTTTGTCAAAGTAGCAATGCCTTATTAATTACGTTGCATGCTAAAACGTCTTCACAAATATGCTCTCCGAAATATAGGATTATAAACCTAATTAAGTACAAAGTGAAATAAAAAGTAACCTCTACTACATTTATGTTCTTGTTAACAGTTCAATTCTTCGTTTAGAACGTCATAAATATCGGGAAAATAAAATATATAAGTATGTTTTTGCGTAATTACGATCTATAGAAGGCAATCAATGTTTACGACGCAGGATGTCACATAATTTTGTCATTGAAGATCCGTGTGTGGATATTGACCGTGAGGAGCTAGTAGACGATGGACACAGGGCTCCTACGTGTTCTCGAATGGATCTGTGTGACAACAACATTAATGGATGGTACCGTGTGAACAAACATGGGAGTGATGGCACCGGGCTTAAAATGTCTGACAAGTGTCCACGTCCCGGATACTGCGGCGCGACTTCGCCGATCTGGCTCGAAGGGATTTCCGATATATAAAATAATGCTTTCTCACAATAATCACCTAAACTTTGCTTTTGATAAAACAAATAAAAAATCACATTAAGAATAAAAATCAAATGAATGAATGAATGAATATGAATGAAAGAATGAATGAATGAAAGAATGAATGAATGAATGAATAACCTTCGCCGATCTGGCTCGAAGGTATTTCCGATATATAAAATAATGCTTTCTCACAATAATCACCTAAACTTTGCTTTTGATAAAACAATTAAAAATCACATTAAGAATAAAAATCAAATAAATGAATGAATGAATGAATATGAATGAAAGAATGAATGAATGAAAGAATGAATGAATGATGAATGAAAGAATGAATGAATGAATGAATAAATGAATGAAATGAATAATTAAAAAAATATATAATATAAGAGGCATCTTCCAACAAATTTGTTCCAAAACATACAGAGAACTGGTTAATTCTATAATTATCTTTGAATATTAAAAAACATGTGTATCGGCAAAGCTATTTCAGACAGTGTATCCAGTCTAGCGATTATATCTGTCATCAAGTATTTAAAATGGAATCATTGAAATTGTTTTGGATTATATCCTGACTCTCCTTTGTGATAGAACGGCATCCAACGCCATCTGACGGCATCGTGACAAGAAACGCATGCGTGAGAAATGAAACTGATTGCTGCGGAGAGAGAGTTCAGATAAGAGTCGTCAACTGTCAGTCGTATTATGCCTATGAGCTCAAGGCTAGGACTACCTGTCCAGAGAGGTACTGCTTTGGAAACGTTGAGAATGGTACGTACGATAAGCATACCTGGATCTTGTATTACTTTCTTACCAAATGATTTCGCAAGCGATATACAAGATTTCCGTCCAATCAGATTGCTCTGGCATGGGAGAAATTATTTCTAGATTTAAACGACAGATGTCGTTAGTGAAGCAGAAGACACTTTCCCTTCCGGAACACAAGTTCTTTTTCTCGTTGTACCTTTCAAGGGTTTCCAATTAGATCTTACCTTCTTACATAGTTCACCCTACTTTTTATCGATTGTGAGTTTGGACAACTTCTAAAGAACAGTCAATAAATACGTCTGAAATAAATAAATACAATGTATTTCTCTCAATCAGTGCCTGTTTTCGGGAACATTATTAATATATTATTATATTAGATATGTCATTTGATTTTCCTTTACGTGCAGACTTTTTAAACACCACGTCTTTTTAGTGAATATTTTGTGAATTTTTCATAATAAAGAAGAGGGTACATATTCGAACTTGATAAATTCATATAAATAGCATGATTTTTGTCTAAACCTCTTACTTTCCAACATTACAGACATCGATTGCATTGCAAATAACGGCACGTTTGGTCATAACAGCGGATGTCATTTGCAAACCAACACCGTAAGTAGAGAATTAGAGGAAAGGTTCAGATAAGGTGAATTGAATCCTGCTTTATTGAGGTTTATTGGATATAAACCTCAGTGGGTCTTGACACAAGTTCTATGAACTGCACAGCAATTCATATTGTCATCACTCACTATAATTCGTCGTTCCAGTAAGATGAATAACTTGTTTGCATTGATTACAAAGAAACAAATTAATTAAGATGTAAATTGGTTTTCTTTAATTAAATTAAAAACTTCTGACAAAAAAATCTAACAATCTATTAATAGAACTACTTCCCTTGCCCCAATTGAATCGTTCATTTTTTTTTTTTTTTTTTTAAATGTTTTGTAGGTATTTTTAGTCCAGGTTCAGCCTTAATATGTGTTTTAAATTACTTAAAATGAAGAACTTATTAATTGGCTATTTACTCATTATTGATAGATGCGATACAGTATTTGATGGGTGTTTGAACCGGTTACAAAGTACGCTGACGTTTTTTGAGATATGTATTTTATGTTGAAAAACTAGCATAAGAAAGGAATAATGTTCGTTATTTCCCAAAGCATTTTCATTAATTAAATTGTTAAATAATCATTTATTTATATATAAAGTGATGAGGTTATTCGTAACGGGCAGACACTGATTAACAGAGCGGCGTATAATTTAAAATATCAGATGATTTAAACCTGTCACTTGTCTCCCATTATTGATAATGTGGTTACCCAAAGTTTCTTAGCATATTTGAATAAAAACATTAAGCACGAAACATAACTACAATCATGTCGATAGGCAATTAACGAAGACACTTCTCTTCATTGTTTTTTCATTACTATTGATTGTTTTTTCCTTCCTTATTTATTTTAAATGTAATCAACATATCTAACCTGAATTCTTATACATGAAGAATATTTTAATTTGTTATATAAACATATTTTACATACTTTTACAGGTACTAGAAGTGATCTCGGCCTTCCTCCTGTTGTGGATGTGTTCCCGTTGATGGCAGTGATAATGTATTGCTAGTGATTTCACGCAGTATCGTGGAGTTTCAATCATTTTTTGTTTATGTGTGACCAACTGTGATATTTATGTCCATGCAAATAAACATCAATCAAACAATGCTAAGCAAATATGAAAACAGATTCAAGATATTCTAAATAAAGCTTACAAATAGAGTAATATGCTTATTGATTCTGTTGATGATGTCTTTATAGAAATGTGTATTATTAGACTATAACAATATATTATTATTACTTCTAATTTAAAGTAAACTATGTAGTAAATACTCTTTTGTATTATTTCCGTCCAGAACAAACACTCCTGTTAATCCCTTGTTTTTTCAATAAATATTCCAATACATTTTGTTTGTGTGATTACATAAGCTTCGGATTAAGATTAATGGCATCGACTGTCCGATGAGTAAACATGAGGTCCATGGCCGTGTTGACTCGCGCTTTTTTGACAATTTTGTGTAGCGTTGTACGATACGAAGTACGTTGATAAGTGTTTACAGACACAATATTTTGTTTCAAGATAAAAATGAGTTTGCACATGCTCGTTTTGTGGGTTGCCTTTAGTCTACGACGGGGTGATTGATATTCAATTCTTAATTTTTTCGCACCCTTCCTTCCTCTGAGCAAGGACATTTAATTACCTTTTCCCTTATGCGCGATTTATTTGGGATTCGCTGCGCATACGTGACTTACTGATCAATCTAATGTTTGTGTAGACTAGTTTGTCTTTTATAAATAACATTCTTTTTGAACTCGGTGTCATATTTGGTTTACACTTAATTAAGACCCACCAATGTAGTACGGTCGATTCTCCTCTCTTAACCTGCCACACTGTTAACTTTAGCACCACTCCCATTGTCAGCACTGTCAACCTAATGTCCTCATATGGTATGCAATACCCTTATCCACACACTCTGTTTCTCTGGTTTTCACTGACATTGTCAGCAGTGTCAACTTAACGTCTTTTTGCAATACAACATCTCTGGTTTTCACAAATTGTTACTACATGTATTTATAGAGCACGTATGACTGGAATTTCACAAATAGGTCAAGTTAGGACAACATTTCAAAAAACCAGCATCATATATATTGATCTAGCTAACAGATACTTTAACACGATACTGATGATAAACTATTTACTGCAGGGTAATTGTACTCTTGATTTATCAGAATGCTCGCTAGCGCATGTGCACACGAGCCCAAAAATACTGATGTGGTCTGGTTTGATGTGTTTTCCAGCATTCTATACAATATTCTGTTTCGATCGATTGACAAAACTGCAGATATCAAATAAAAACGTATACATCGCTAACAATTGTTTCATGAACCGACATCAAACCGGTCACACCCGGAAACATCTAACACGAACAAGTTCATTTGACTTTGCTAACATTAACGCGAAATTATAAAAAATGTAATCGATAAAAAGCAAAGAGTTATTGGACCATATTCTATTTTCAAGAATTCGTGTGACTATATCGTAGTAAATTAATTTGATACTTTTTTGCTATAATATTATATATATATTATTATAATTTATTTCAATATGATAGTTTTATACGGACTTGAATTCATCCCAATTACGTTTAATTACCCCATGTAGAATCATATTAATACCATCAAGGTCTAGTACCTGTTTACGTTATAATACAGCATCTAACATTTTGACCATATGTATGTGAGTACAATTTATTTCTATGAGGGTCATTGTAACAATGTGACCTTCGCTAGTGCGAAGAACTCACAGGGTCACCATAACAGCTTTTGTGGCCAAAATTCAGCTGCTTAAAAATGATCAGCGGAGCATTTGTTACAAATAGCGTTTTTCTAATATGTAGGGTTCAACAAACTTATACCAACAATATACTATATTTCGTTATGACGACGCTAAAAAAACCACCTCAATAATCAAATAAAATATATTGTAGGATTTTTAAGCTTATTATCACATGAATCAACTTTCGGAAGGTTTTGATATCAACTACTCAAATATGATGTAAATATCCTCTACATGGTTCGTTAATCACCTTCAAAGATGAATTATTTGGCATAAAATTGGAATTATTATAATTTGAAACAAAATATATGGTCATCATTATTGCATTTAGTGTCAGGTAAAACAAATCATGTCTTTATAGCGATATTTAAAAAATATATAATTATTTCAAATACTGATTATAATAATAGAACTTGTAAAATCTTTTGTTTTTCGTGACTTATCTAAACTATCATAACTGTGTTGGATGAAGGGAGGTAACTGCTGAAAATTTAAAAATCCATTTTTTTATGTAAAAGTATACCTTGAAGGACACCATAAATAAAAGCATGTAAATCTAATATAGGATGTACGTGTCAGAGTGATAAACATTGAAACGCTTCACTAGCTTTATTCTAAACAATCTCCTTTTTGATTAATCGGTAGAAACCATAAGATCCATATTCAATCCCTATCAGCGACACTTACAAAAGAGTTTTGTTGATAAAGAAATCAAATGATTGAACATGATCTGATCATAAGACTCCCTGTTGATAAATTACACTATGTGTGTAAACATATAATAGTTTATAGGCATTGCTTATCCTATAGCATTGTGAATATATCGACTACGAATATAGCTTAAAAACTAAAACATTGAATAGAAAAGGACGAAGTGTACAGCAGCTTCAATACACAAGTAAAATATGTACTTTAGTCTAAATACACCAGGAAAGAATATACTTCAGCATCAATAAAAAAATGAAAAAAATCCACAGCATCAACACACAGTGACAAAACATACCACCAGCGTCAATCAAAAAGGACAATGCATGCCACAGCGCCAATAAACAATCATAAAATACGCAAATGTACCGTAGTGTTAACACACAAAGACAAAATTTAACAGAACGTCAACTTGCAAGGACAACATCGATCGTAAAAGGTCAAAGGATAAGATACGAAGTCAATATTAGTTCTTCGTTAAAATTTAAAGTCAACAATGACAAGTAAATATGCACATTTATATTGGAACATAAAATATTTAAAACATACATAAGGTTTGAAAATATAATAATTGCACATAAAGGATATAAATTTATAAAGCAAATATCTGTAATAATTATTTTTGTCAGCACTACGGAAGGGAGGTTACTCTGATGATCTTAAAACAAAATTCATTTACCAGGCATTTAAAAAAAATGAGTATGCCGTTTTATTCTGCTCTGCAGGTCATTTAAAAATTCCGTCGGAAAGAAACAAGTAAGCCTGATGTTCAAGTCTGTAGGAAGTATATTGTTGTAACGAATATGCAACATTTCATCGACACATACACTCTGTAAGCAACACAAACTCAAACATCGGTTAAATGAGAGCACGTTGGTTACTTTATATGGATTTTAGTTATTAGATATATGCCACCTGGGCCAGCGGGTCGACAGTCCGTCCAGCTACGTTTTCTTATTGAATACTATATAGTAGCAAACGCAATTCACCTCATAAATATATTGAATAATCCTAGCAAATCGTCCACCGTGAATACCTCATTGCATCTCACTGTTTGATTACCTTATTATTCTGTACGTTGTCCCTATTGGCAATGCCATTGCTGGTGGTGCCTTGATATTGTTAATGAAAGCACGAATGTACTTTTGCTTGCCAACGACCCGAAATGCTTAGGACCACCTCAATTAACTGGAAAATCAATTTCAAATACCCCTGCTGTCGATAACTTTGCTAGGGAATTCGAATGATGGGAAGAAGAACAGGTGAATAACTATTCTTAAATTGATTAAACTGATAAGGCATCTCATATATATTCGAACATCTGTCTTTAGAAAAGTTATGAATATATACACAAAGTCTCAACGTTAAAGTCCCAAACAATTATTACTATAAAACAATTTGGTTATATATATATATATATACCAGTTTCCATGAATCTTTATTATGTGACGTTGTAAATGTTCAAATGAAATATTTAGATATCGTTAGATTTGATATATCTTTGAATGATTTTTGTTTCTGCATATATATTACAAACATGTGTAAGCAATATATTTCCACATTTTTAAGATGTGCTAATTTGAAATAGATATCATTTGATATTTTACCAACACGTGCAATTCTGTAAATCTCCCGATGTTTCATTCAACATATAAGAACTGAACAAATACATGTTTTAAGGATACATATATTTGTGAACATGTGTATGAAAGAGTTTCATCGCTATTGTTGATCTAATCTCGAGCAAGACATAATCAAGAATGGTTAACATCATTAAGGATATGGAATACTCATGAAAACGATCTCTTCATGGCAAAATGAAAATCAGTTTTGTTGTTTGAAGCTATTTCTAGACAATGGCAATGAAATAAAGTTTAAAAAAGTGGTAACATTTTCAAAGATTTCATAGAAGCCTTCAGGACAATACAAACCTCGAGAGACTGTGGTGAATCACTGTAGACTATATGTCGACCTTAGTAATCATAATCATCCCCAGCAACTTTGTTTGAACAGAAACCTTCTCTAAAATGTCTACAGTGCCACAACAAGATAATTAGACAAAGGACTTCTAGAGAGTGGGATCCTACAAGTTATTTTATCATCTGCTGTTCCCGTTTTTTAGTTTCCCGGAAGTTGATATTGTATACGTGGAAGCTAACAGGGCGTACATCCCATACCACGACCCCTTATCTGTTGCACTGTGGCGGTTACAAAACATGGCCTTACTAACCATGTTACACACCTTATTTTATACAGAGATTGTTTTGGTTCACAAAGTTATTATCCTTTTATATAAACCATGCTTCCCCAGAATTTCATTTCAGATTACTCCATTTCTCTGATCAGATCGTAATACGACGATTCCATTAAAAGTACATGGGGATATCAGGAAAACAAACTATCAAAACACTTTTTAATCTTCAGCATATGTATCGTAAATTTTTCGTTTATGGACGCCGTAAATTGGTAATCAAATATACCTACTTTGTTTGGCAAGATGTGACGAGGCCTGTAATGAAGTTAACATGTAGTTAAGTGTCTGCTTTATTATATTAAATAATCTGTTAAGTCCCTGTAAATAACAATAAATGTATCTTCTCTTGGCAATTTCATCTCCCAAAACAGCGCAGCATATTTGTAGCTCAATCAATGGCCCGCAATCTGGCCGAGATGATTGAGTTTTCATTGATCACCTCGTCCTCTGAAGCCTTAAAGGCACGAGGACCGGAGCGGTTGTTTGGTTAATTATGTTTTACTGACGGTTAACGCTGATATTGCATGTAGGGTAAAAACAGCGTCGAGCTATCCTACCGAAACAAAACTCCTCTACAAGAAACTCGCTGGTAAAGCGGAGGGAAATGTCCACCTATGTTTTGTCAGGCATGTGACTAAGGATTTCGGATGTTGCAGTTTGATTAAAAGGTTTAGAAGACACAAGATTGTTTGGATGATATGTAATTGCAATATCGATATTAGTTTTACAAATAACATGGAACTATTGCAATTTACTTGAAGAACTATATAATAATAAACTGTAAAAACAGTTTACTCATGGACAAAACAAATCTGAGTATCCATCAATCAAATATGTAGGTAAGCCCTGACTTTACACATGTTGTATAATAGTGACGCACTCAGTCGTGACTGCAGGTCCCCTAAACCTCATCTGTCAAGCTTACATAGTGAAAATTGTGCTAATAAGATCAAGCGGTGAACATGTTGCTTTAAATACACTCCATGTGACTGAAATGAATGATCTTCTCTAGCCTTCCGTAACAATTAATTATTTCCGAAACATCGAACATGAAAAAATATCGGCTTACAGCACTAAAATCTAAGGGTCCGTGTGTGCGAGGCGACAAATCTGGAGCGGAGGATTAGATCGGCGTGTCTTTACCAACACATGGGACCATTAACCACTAATCACATCGCACGTGCTTCACGTCAGCGTCCGCTAGTCGAACAGGTAGTACCGTTTCTCTGGACCGTACCCGACCCTCGGGGAAACAGTGTTACTGACTAGGAAACATCATGCTTCATCTCATTATTAAACAATAAGTGTAAGCTAAACATTAAAGGTCTAGTCAATAACACATTTAAATCTCCAGCCAATACCAAAGGATTCTTACATATTGAACAACAGTACTGACAAAAAAAACATGATAATTTTATGACAGCGAAATATATTTCATTTCATTCTGTAGAAGAGTTGGAACGTACTATTACGTATTATTAGACTATGCCAATTTATGTATGGCAGTTCATCAACCAGTGCTCAAATAGGATTTCTGCCTGATATATATAACATAATGGTTAAATGATATAGAGTCATTTATCAATGACTATGTTCTAAATATATTCGTACCACCGATGTTATGCTGGAAACGTTTCATTAATAGATTTGTATATGATTTTTATTACATAAGGCGGAAAGATAAACTAAATACACGTGATGAACAGATATGCTGCTATCCATAGTGATCCGGGAATAAATCCAATATTGCAACTAAGCAGTAAACACATTTCTCAACAACATGTATGGGATCTAGTAGAGTTATTTAAATACTCAATATCTTGTGAGAATGAAGTAGTTATATGTAAGATATGTGAGAAAACAAGTAAAGATATTGTGTTGCATTTTATATTAGAATGTCCAGGTTTATACTTAAGCCGTGATAAAATGATGGATGGTGTTGTTAATGCTATAGAAGTATTGTCATATGTACAGTTTTCAGAACTAAGCATTGAAGACCAATGCAGCTTTTTACTTGGTGATCAGTCACATGTATACTTGACTGATATAGAGTGGGAAACACTAATGATAAATATGGCTGGAAATATCAAAGGAATGGTATGTGAGATGGAGAGTTTTTTATAATTAACCTATTGATGTATATATAAGTGTATACATATATATGTAGAAGTTGTATGCGGAATAGATATTGTAGTGAACATTTTGTATTATGAATTATATAATGCAGTTATATGAATGTCAAATACGTCATTATTCAATACATTTACTTCTCAAAACTATGTTTATATTTAAATTAAGATACATTTTGTAAAACTGTTTTGACATATGAAAACTCCTAAAGTAGGAAATAAAGAATGTCTGTCTGACAAAAAAAAAACATGATAATTTTATAACGGCGAAATATATTTCATGTTTGTGTAATAACAAATACATGTGTTTGGAATAAACTGGAGTTTTGTGCTCGTTTCTGACATTTTCCTTTAAACATACAACATGTGAAATCCTAGGTGTTAGGTTCCTTTAGAACATTCCAATAGATTACAACAGAAAGAAAAGCTGGCTGTCAGTGGACATTCTAATAAGTGGGTTTCTGAAGTGAGTGACAGCTATACTGGAGGTAATAAGTAACCAGACACGTCCTGAGAAGGGATATGGGATACATTTCATTGTTTTAAATAGAATGCTGAGCTTACATCACGTTTTGATACTTTTAAACCAAATTATTGATTTTGAAACGTTCACGCGCTCTCTCGCAATTTTTTCCTTTTTTCAATGCAGTATGTTTATTTATTGCTGGGTAATACTTTGGGGGTGTACTGCTTTAACGATATGATAACATGGTCTTTGGAAGATAAGGAATATGGATCTTTGACATTCGCAATACAAGCCATCGGTTGATTTACTCTGCTTAGAACATTTCCCACAATATGATATCCTGCTCAGGGACCCATAATCTTATAACTTCTAACCATAATGAAAAATGATCCAATCTTTAATCTTTTACATGTATGGCATTAATTACAATGATTTGGCGAAAGTTATACAGTCAAACCTATATTCAGAGATAACCTTTTGGAAATGCATATATAATGAGTGCTTAGTGCAGGTGGTTTGTTAACATGAAAATCAATGTTACGTGAAGCTTGAACAGTGGTTTGTTAATACAAATGTTCTCTTTATAGAAGTAGTCTCTTGAGGAGGTTCCACAGTATCGTAGTGTATCAAACCATGTTCGGTTAATTGTACATTGTTAGAAATGAAACAATGGAATGTAAAAACTATACCTATAAAAGACTAGGTAAAGTATTGTTTGGTACAGTTCGTTGTGACGGAGTAAATTGGGGAAATTCGGGGGAGTGCTTTTTAAAACCCAAGCCAGATCGACGACTGGGAGAAACTTGACATGATGTTGTATTGCCTCAACTGTAGGGATCAATCACAAGCTCGCTCTCGTTTAATTGAAACTGGGAGAGAAACTTTCCCGTGTACAGTGCAGTGTGCGTCCATTGTCCGGTGTATCTCGTCACTACCTCCAACTATCAAAGGCACTGATTTTAACTGTCGACGGACGCCCATCCGGTTCATCTCTCTGATGAGTCTGTAAGTATTACAATTGTTCATTTGTATGAGTAACATTAGTATGAGTAACATTTGTATGAGTAATATGTTTATAAGTACCATTTGTATGAGTACCATTAGTATGAGTAACATCAGTATGAGTAACATTAGTATGAGTATCATTAGTATGAGTAACATTAGTATGAGTACCATTTGTATGAGTAACATTTGTATGAGGAACTTTAGTATGAATACCATTTGTATGAGTAACATTTGTATGAGTACAATTTGTATGAGTACCATTTGAATCAGTAACATTTGTATGAGTAACATCAGTATGAGTAACATTTGTATGAGTACCATTAGTATGAGTACCATTTGTATGAGTAACATTAGTATGAGTAACATCAGTATGAGTAACATTAGTATGAGTAACATTAGTATGAGTACCATTAGTATGAGTAACATTAGTATGAGTACCATTTGAAGGAGTAACATTTGTATGAGTAACATTAGTATGAGTAACATTAGTATGAGTAACATTGTATGAGTACCATTTGTATGAGTAACATTAGCATGAGTACCATTTGAATGAGTAACATTTGTATGAGTAACATTTGTATGAGTAACATCAGTATGAGTATCATTTGAATGAGTAACATTTGTAAGAGTAACATTAGTATGAATACCATTAGTATGAGTACCACTTGTATGAGTATCATTTGTATGAGTAACATTAGTATGAGTAACATTTGTATGAGTAACATTTGAATGAGTAACATTTGTATGAATAACATTAGTATGAGTACCATTTGAATGAGTAACATTTGTATGAGTAACATTTGTATGAGTATCATTTGTATGAGTAACATTTGTAAGAGTAACATTAGTAAGAATACCATTAGTATGAGTACCATTAGTGTGAGTAACACATTAGTATGAATACCATTTGTATGAGTATCATTTGAATGAGTAACATCTGTATGAGTAACATTTGTATGAGTAACATTTGTATGAGTAACTTTAGTATGAATACCATTTGTAACAGTAACATTTGTATTAGTAACATTTGTATGAGTACCATTTGTATGAGTACCATTTGTATGAGTACCATTTGTATGAGTAACATCTGTATGAGTACCATTTGTATGAGTAACATTTGTATGAACATTTGTATGAGTAACATTTGTATGAGTAACATTTTTATGAGTAGCATTTGTAGTACACACACGTCTGCTTTTAATATGATATCGTTTTCGTTAACGAACTGGTTGACCTTTACTTTTACTTGTTTGCTATGATGTTTTTTGTTCCGCACACCTTATTTGACCACTGGTATGTCATGATCAGATACAAATGGAAAACGAGAAGTATACCAACCTGCCAACTTTGTTGAATTCACATATCATTTGTACATTCAGTATCACTAATAATAATGTAGGCGTTAGTTTTATTGAACGTTATTCTTATCTCTTTTTTTATGTTAACAAATGTTTTATCACCCTGAATGTAGGTGTTTCATTGTTAACGTGATTTTGTCAGATTATCTTTCATTTTTTATCATAAAAAAATGAAACTTTTGATAAAAAAAAATCCCTAGCGTTAAGTACAGCTATCCTGAAGTTGTAATATACATATTCTGCACATAAACCGCTATCTGATGATATGTGTAAAATGGGACTGTGTGGTGTAGTAGGTGTAAAAACAGTACTAGATGGCGTCTATGATTGCAACGATAAAATCACACTAGTTATTTACCTTGTCCACCTGATAATAATATTAGCATAACGCATATAAACCTGATAATCTTTTAACTGGGGCATGTATTATCAAACATAAGGTGCAACCTATCAGGCGACGTTTTGTCATAGCAGAACTCGGAACTGTTTGTTAAAGAAGTACTGGACAGATCTTCCTAGAATACAGAACTATTGTTTCGAAACTGCTTAATTGGATAGCTTGCGAGACTAAGGTAAGCAATTGGTTGAAACTGATACATGTGTTTAAACTTTAATTCAATTTTTATAAAAACGGTACAGCAGATGAGTGTTCTTTCTCAGGTTAATTAGGTACAGCAGATGAGTGTTCTTTCTCAGGTAAGTTCGGTACAGCAGATGAGTGCCCTTATCATGTTAATTCGGTACAGTAGATGAGTGTTCTTTCTCAGGTGAATTCGGTACAGCAGATGAGTGCCCTTATCATGTTAATTCGGTACAGTAGATAAGTGTTCTTTCTCAGGTGAATTCGGTACAGCAGATGAGTGCCCTTATCATGTTAATTCGGTACAGCAGATGAGTGCCCTTATCAGGTTAATTCGGTACAGCAGATGGGTGCCCTTATCAGATGAATTCGGTACAGCAGATGAGTGTTCTTACTCAGGTAAATTCGGTACAGCAGATGAGTGTTTTTTCTCATGTAAATTCGGTACAGCAGATGAGTGCCCTTATCAGGTTAATTCGGTACAGCAGATGGGTGCCCTTATAAGGTTAATTCAGAACAGCAGATGGGTGCCCTTATCAGGTTAATTCGGTACAGCAGATGGGTGTTCTTTCTCAGGTTAATTCGGTACATCAGATGAGTGTTCTTTCTCAGGTAAATTCGGTACAGCAGATGAGTGCCCTTATCATGTTAATTCGGTACAGCAGATGGGTGCCCTTATCAGGTTAATTCGGTACAGCAGATGGGTGTTCTTTCTCAGGTTAATTCGGTACAGCAGATGAGTGTTCTTTCTCAGGTAAATTCGGTCCTGCAGATGAGTGCCCTTATCAGGTTAATTCAGTACAGCAGATGAGTGTTCTTTCTCAGGTAAATTCGGTACAGCAGATGACTGATCTTTCTCAGGTAAATTCGGTACAGCAGATGCGTGTTCTTTCTCAGGTTAATTAGGTACAGCAGATGAGTGTTCTTTCTCAGGTAAAATCGGTCCAGCAGATGAGTGCCCTTATCAGGTTAATTCGGGACAGCAGATGAGTGTTCTTTCTCAGGTAAATTTGGTATAGCAGATGAGTGTTCTTACTCAGGTAACTTCGGTACAGCAGATGAGTGTTCTTTCTCAGGAAAATTCGGTCCAGCAGATGAGTGCCCTTATCAGGTTAATTCGGTACAGCAGATGAGTATTCTTACTCAGGTTAATTCGGTACAGCAGATGAGTAGATGAGTGTTCTTTCTCAGGTTAATTAGGTACAGCAGATGAGTGTTCTTTCTCAGGTAAAATCGGTCCAGCAGATGAGTGCCCTTATCAGGTTAATTCAGTACAGCAGATGAGTGTTCTCTCTCAGGTTAATTTGGTACAGCATGTGACTGTTCTTTCTCAGGTAAATTCGGTACAGCAGATGCGTGTTCTTTCTCAGGTTAATTAGGTACAGCAGATGAGTGTTCTTTCTCAGGTAAATTCGGTACAGCAGATGAGGGTTCTTTCTCAGGTAAATTAGGTACAGCAGATGAGTGCCCTTATCAGGATAATTGGGTACAGCAGATGGGTGTCCTTATCAGGTTAATTCGGTACATCAGATGGGTGCCCTTATCATGTTAATTCAGTACAGCAGATGAGTGTTCTCTCTTAGGTTAATTTGGTACAGCATGTGACTGTTCTTTCTCAGGTAAATTCGGTACAGCAGATGACTGATCTTTCTCAGGTAAATTCGGTACAGCAGATGCGTGTTCTTTCTCAGGTTAATTAGGTACAGCAGATGAGTGTTCTTTCTCAGGTAAAATCGGTCCAGCAGATGAGTGCCCTTATCAGGTTAATTCGGAACAGCAGATGAGTGCCCTTATCAGGTTAATTCGGGACAGCAGATGAGTGTTCTTTCTCAGGTAAATTAGGTACAGCAGATGAGTGCCCTTATCAGGTTAATTCGGGACAGCAGATGAGTGTTCTTTCTCAGGTAAATTCTCAGGTGAATTCGGTACAGCAGATGAGTGCCCTTATCATAAAAACGGTACAGCAGATGAGTGTTCTTTCTCAGGTAAATTAGGTACAGCAGATGAGTGCCCTTATCAGGATAATTCGGAACAGCAGATGGGTGCCCTTATCAGGTTAATTCGGTACAGCAGATGGGAGTTCTTTCTCAGGTTAATTCGGTACAGCAGATGAGGGTTCTTTCTCAGGTAAATTAGGTACAGCAGATGAGTGCCCTTATCAGGATAATTCGGAACAGCAGATGGGTGCCCTTATCAGGTTAATTCGGTACAGCAGATGGGTGTTCTTTCTCAGGTTAATTCGGTACAGCAGATGAGTGCCCTTATCAGGTTAATTCGGTACAGCAGATGGGTGTCCTTATCAGGTTAATTCGGTACATCAGATGGGTGCCCTTATCATGTTAATTCAGTACAGCAGATGAGTGTTCTCTCTCAGGTTAATTTGGTACAGCATGTGACTGTTCTTTCTCAGGTAAATTCGGTACAGCAGATGAGTGTTCTTTCTCAGGTAAATTTGTTACAGCAGATGAGTGTTCTTGCTCAGGTAAATTCGGTACAGCAGATGAGTGTTCTTTCTCAGGTTAATTCGGTACAGCAGATGAGTGTTCTTACTCAGGTAACTTCGGTACAGCAGATGAGTGTTCTTTCTCAGGTTAATTTAGTACAGCAGATGACTGTTCTTTCTCAAGTAAATTCGGTACAGCAGATGAGTGTTCTTTCTCAGGTTTATTAGGTACAGCAGATGAGTGTTCTTTCTCAGGTAAATTCGGTACAGCAGATGAGTGTTCTTTCTCAGGTAAATTTGGTACATCAGATGGGTGCCCTTATCATGTTAATTCAGTACAGCAGATGAGTGTTCTTTCTCAGGTTAATTTGGTACAGCAGATGACTGTTCTTTCTCAAGTAAATTCGGTACAGCAGATGAGTGTTCTTTCTCAGGTAAATTTGGTACAGCAGATGGGTGTTTTTTCTCAGGTAAATTCGGTACAGCAGATGAGTGCCCTTATCAGGTTAATTCGGTACAGCAGATGACTGTTCTTTCTCAGGTAAATTCGGTACAGCAGATGGGTGTTTTTTCTCAGGTAAATTCGGTACAGCAGATGAGTGTTTTTACTCAGGTAAATTCGGTACAGCAGATGAGTGCCCTTATCAGGATAATTCGGAACAGCAGATGGGTGCCCTTATCAGGTTAATTCAGTACAGCAGATGAGTGTTCTTTCTCAAGTAAATTCGGTACAGCAGATGAGTGTTCTTTCTCAGGTAAATTCGGTACAGCAGATGAGTGTTCTTACTCAGGTAAATTCGGTACAGCAGATGCGTGTTCTTTCTCAGGTTAATTAGGTACAGCAGATGAGTGTTCTTTCTCAGATAAATTTGGTACAGCAGATGAGTGTTCTTACTCAGGTAAATTCGGTACAGCAGATGAGTGCCCTTCTCAGGTTAATTCGGTACAGCAGATGGATGTTTTTTCTCAGGTAAATTCGGTACAGCAGATGAGTGTTCTTTCTCAGGTTAATTAGATAGAACAGATGAGTGTTCTTTCTCAGGTAAATTCGGTACAGCAGATGAGTGTTCTATCTCAGGTTAATTAGATAGAACAGATGAGTGTTCTATCCCAGGTAAATTCGGTACAGCAGATAAGTGTTTTTTCTCAGGTAAATTCGGTACAGCAGATAAGTGTTTTTTCTCAGGTAAATTCGGGGCAGCAGATGAGTGTTCTTTCTCAGATAAATTTGGTACAGCAGATGAGTGTTCTTATTCAGGTAAATTCGGTACAGCAGATAAGTGTTTTTTCTCAGGTAAATTCGGGGCAGCAGATGAGTGTTCTTTCTCAGATAAATTTGGTACAGCAGATGAGTGTTCTTACTCAGGGAAATTCGGTACAGCAGATGGGTGCCCTTATCAGATGAATTCGGTACAGCAGATGAGTGTTTTTTCTCAGGTAAATTCGGTACAGCAGATAAGTGTTTTTTCTCAGGTAAATTCGGGGCAGCAGATGAGTGTTCTTTCTCAGATAAATTTGGTACAGCAGATGAGTGTTCTTTCTCAGATAAATTTGGTACAGCAGATGAGTGTTCTTTCTCAAGTAAATTCGGTACAGCAGATGAGTGTTCTTTCTCAGGTTAATTAGGTAGAGCAGATGAGTGTTCTTTCTCAGGTAAATTCGGTACAGCAGATGAGTGTTCTTTCTCAGGTAAATTCGGTACAGCAGATGGGTGTTTTTTCCCAGGTAAATTCGGTACAGCAGATGAGTGTTCTTTCTCAGGTAAATTAGGTACAGCAGATGGGTGTTTTTTCCCAGGTAAATTCGGTACAGCAGATGAGGGCCCTTATCAGGTTAATTCAGTACAGCAGATGAGGGGTCTTGCTCAGGTTAATTCGGTACAGCAGATGAGTGTTCTTTTAGTGTATTACATTAGGTCTAAGATGAGTGTTCTTTCTCAGATTAATTCGGTATAGCAGATGAGTGCCCTTATCAGGTTAATTCGGTACGACGGATGAGAGATTTGACATACTCCAGTTTGTACGGCAGTGAAAATCACTATCATACAGATATTGACTGCATGCAAAAATCACGTCAATAGCGTTGTGATGTTTCACTTTCATTTCCCAGTATTATAGTGTTGTGTACAATAACTAAGATATCAGTAGGAACAATAGAGACGCTTTATGACGTGTTATCTGTTATACTAGTACATATCCACATACATGTACATGTAACCCCGTTATAGAAAAGTATGTCTGTCTGCGTTCCATGCTTCAAGATATGACATTCTCCAAATATGTTTAGATGTTGATGTCAAGGTAACAAATTACATAATGTATTGAAAATAACTTTTTTTTACTAAAGTTACAATTTTACTGTAAGCCCCTTTATAACACTACCAGAGAAATTTGCATTCGTAGGTCTATTAGCGCAATTAGATGAGTGTCATTTTGACATTTCTTCGCCCGCCTCGCATGACAAAAGCCATAGTAAGAAGCCAATAATCAGATGACGTTAGGCTGATATAAGAATGTTTTTTATATGGCGATGCAGAATCTTTGATGCCATGTATTTCCTGGATTGTACTTGAAACACTTATTCGCGAGAAATTTGACTCGCAAAAGAATCAATAACAGATGTAGGTATTCTGTAAAGCAACGGATGACAAAATGCCCAAATAGCTACTGCTGTATTCGTATGTGCTATGTGCAAATGTTCGCGTGCGCTTAATCTGTTACCATACTGAAAACTAGGCGAAACGATGTTTTAAAAATAAAATGATGAAAACGTTTATTTCAAAAATAGTTCTCAGCGGGTCTACGTTTACATCATGAGAGAAAGGTTACCCATTTTCTCAACTTTGCAACAAAATGGCTTTGAATTAGTAAAATATGCCGCTTTGCGGTTTTTCAGAATGGACAGGTTACATAATGATAGAACACGGGATGAGTCCCTCGCAGTGCAATGTATACGACCGAGAGACCCGATGGCTAGCCAATACTCAACATTATCGTCCATTCCTGCCCCAACCTTATATTTGATACACTTGTCGTGTACATCAATTTACTAAGTGTTTTGAAATAAATGATCACAACATAATTGAATTGCAATCATGAAATTTTGTATTGTGCAATATCAGTTTCTGGACTGCAGTTATATAGTCGTGCAAATAAACGTTTTATAGACTATAGTTCGATAGATGTGTAAAAATATCAGTTTTGTAGACAATGGTTATATCGTTGTGAAAAAACAACATTTTTGTAGACTTTGGTTAGATCGTTGTGCAAAATCAACATTTCTGTAGACTTTGGTTAGATAGTTGTGAAAAATATCAGTTTTGTAGACTTTGGTTAGATTGCTGTGCAAAAACAACATTTTTGCAGACTTTGGTTAGATAGTTGTGCAAAAATATCAGTTTTGTAGACTTTGGTTAGATTGTTGTGCAAAAACAACATTTTTGTAGGCTACAGTTCGATAGTTGTGAAAAATAACAGTTTTGTAGGCTCTGGTTCGATAGTTGTGAAAAATAACAGTTTTGTCGACTATAGTTCGATAGTTGTGCACAAATGCCATAAGACTAAAATACTTGAGGAGGATTGGTTTTAACGACGTGATAGTAAATACTCGGGTGAGCTATATACACAAAATTGATTAAATTAATACCTGACGAAACCCACCGGAACATGTCTGGAAATAGTATCGGTAATGTGTGAAGGGCGTGTGCTGCTAATAAAATGGATAACAGCAAAGTTTACTAAATACAGATTATATCAATAACGAGTTATCTTTAGTACTTTGAATCTGGTGATTAATCACCGGTTATGGTGGAAATGTATAAATAACAATAGATACTGACGTAAATACACAACATAAAAATACACCATGATATGTTAACAACACACAGACATTGCGTATATGCCAGCAATGCGGACAATTACGTGAAAAGGCGTTGGTTACAATTACGTGAAAAGGCGTTGGTTACAGATTTTAATACCGGACGCGTGATGTTCCCGTGATGAGGTGAAGTATTTTAAAAAGGTTTAAAGTAATGTGACGAACTCTGAATGAAAAATAACTAAGTCGTTTAATACGGCAAAGAAAATTCAAAGATTTTAATTGAAACCGTTGTTTGGAGAGGTCTTAAACCTCGGCAGTGCTAGTCAATTATATGTGTGTAAAGCGGTTTCAGAAAAGGCAAGCGGGTTACTCCGAGTCATCCAATAGGGTGGTACTGCGATACAGTCAAGGTCGCAATATTTTTTAAAACGTAAACTTTTTTATGCATTTTTTATCAGTTTGTTATAATTATGATGTATGAAAATGAACAGGGAATTTGTATGAAATAAAAATCCTCGTTTAAATGTCGATTGATGTTCTGATATGATCACATAGTAATCTCGTGTTCAAATCAATGTCTTTTACTGAATTCCTTCAAAAGAAAGAACGTTTTCGCATGCTTGCTTTACGTAAACTAAAATTGAAATGGGAAAGCTACGTCTATGATTTCCAGCATGAAACGGTACGAGTTCGTAATCGACATTGATCAGAATTCTCTATTTGGGGTAGAGCTTCAATGCTGGACGTTAAAATGCACCAAAAGCTATGGGAAATATGTTTATCGTCAATCAGAAAACGATAAACACAAGTTAATGATACGCGTAACAAGTTATACTAAGACGATAGTAGAAAAAAAGCTATTTGAATATAAAATGGATCGAGTTCATGGTTTGGTTACAAATAAGAATAAATCTAGCTAGACAGATAATGCGACGATAGTCCCAATGTGTTTCGGTGTATCAGGAATGGTTAGTTAAAAAATTCAAGTGTGTGTTTGTGGTCTGAAAAAATAAATTCCTATTTTTAAAAATTGTCCGAAAACTAAAAGAAACAATGACGTGTAAAATAAATACGAACTGAGTGCCAATGTTACGATTTCAAGCTGACTATGCATTTTGCGCACGAATAGAGGGTAACATCGCTGTTGTCATATCCAGCTTACTACAATGTACATTGGGTATGTTAAACCGACAATCTGATGACTACGATATTAAGATGACAATACGTACAGTTTATATACAGAGAAACTGAGGATTACCATATCAAGTTGTCAATACTTAAACATATATTACAGGCCATTTCAGGATTACGTTGTCAAAGTTGACAATACTTTGGATTCGTTACACATCGAGTTGAGTATACTCAAAATATAGTATACAGACGAACCTTATTATGGTATTAAGTTGACAATACTTTGGATTCGTTACACATCGAATTGAGTATACTCAAAATATAGTATACAGACGAACCTTATTATGGTATCAAGTTGACAATACTTTAAGTGTATTGTACAGACGAACTGAGGATTTCGATGTCAAGTTGACAATACTTAAGGTGAATTATACAGACGAATTCGGGTTACGGTATCAAGTTGACAAATCATTTTTTATTAAATTTACTACCTTTGGGTGCGTTAGATAAGCAAAATTAGGATTACGATATTAAGTTGACTCTACGTTGCATGTCTTACATGGACAATGTGAGGGGTAACGGTTTCCAAGTTGACCATACTTAGATGTGTGTACAACATAGACGAACTGGGGGATCACAATATCTATAACATAGACGAACTGGGGATTACGATATCTATAACATAGAGGAACTGGGGATTACAATATCTATAACATAGACGAACTGGGGATTACAATATCCATAACATAGACGAACTGGGGATTACGATATCAATGCAAGTTGATCATACTTAGATGTATAACATAAACGAACTGTGGAATACATTATCAATGCAAGTTGACCATTTATCTTAATCAGGATGTCTTAGAATTGATTTCATTTGCACAAACGCAATAATTTTGTAAAGATGCGTATTAGCTGTGATTCATTAAAATTGTGATGGCCGAGACTGATGAGGCTAATCAAAAATAAGCCCAGACCACACTGCTAAAATAATTGCACGCCAAAGTAGTAAATCAAGGGAAAGAACTCGATCAGTGTTAGTTCATCGACGTATTGGTATTAATTTTCTCCCTTTTTTCAGTCGTTTCTCTAGGACACGTATGATGAGGTTCAAGACGAGATTGTACATAATTATAATACACATAAATAATCTGTAAAATGCTGTACACGTAGGTCTGTTTTTGATGAATTACTCAAAACTGGTTCCTTAAACAAATGAATAAATAAATGACATTTAGGATAAGAGAGTGTTTTGTTCATATCGGTAATATTCTCATTCACAAAGTCACTATTAGCATGAATCATTGTTACACGTGTGATGCTGTTAAGTTCTTTCCTGTATAACGTTTCTGCCGAGACAAATGCTAGAATTGGTAGCCCCGCTGTGTATAGACGGGAGTAACGAAGGGAGATGTACAGTATGAAGTAGGCATATCGGCGTGAAGACAGATCTTGGTCTGACAACGTTAAGGACGTTCGGATGACAGAGGGTGACTTATAAGTGTCAGGTGTGACAGGCCAGGTGCTATATATAGGTGTGTGGTCGCAGGTACGACGCTACATGTGTAGAGCATTACGTGGAAGAGATATATTGGTAAGTGTTTTTTAAACTCAAATCACTTTATCTAAAATAACTAAATATCAAGTGTGTTTTTTTTTATAAAATGTCGATTATGTATAGGACAATGCATCTTTCAGAAGGAAGAAACATGTTTGAATACCGGTATTTTTCGACATGAATTTTGTATCACGTACATTGCACACACACACGGTCTCAGTACCTAGTTGTTATGTGTGTGCTAATGTACCATGTGACAAATCCCTGACGTGTTCTATCCCTCGCGGTACACATATCGTCAGTATGCCGTCTCTTCGTTAACACAATAATTGCAATACGACTGTTTCGATGCAGTTAGTGCGGACCGTCTGCACATACACATTATAGAGTATATATAGGTAAAACAATGTCTGGAACTGTCATTGTCAGAGCCCAGTGCCCGGATGATCAAAATCCAGTGCCCGTATGTTCAAAGGCCTTGTAAAAACTTCAATCGAGCATATTTTCAAAAAAAATAATTAATGAATAAATTCAAAGCTAAAGTTATATTGAAAAGGATCAACTACGATCATCTGGGACCGTAAAGCACACACACACACAGAATGTATTCTTTTATAAATGGTATTTTGAAAATTTGTGTAAACCCCACCAAGATTTTCAGTTGTAACCTTTGTTTCAAATCTCCTATGTTTGCTTCACGAAGTTTTGATTTATTTCTATGATAATGAGTAACAGGAGAAGCTGTTCTTTTCTGTCGTGTGGAGAAAAAACCTTGTTCTGGTTATTAATATTCATGACAAAATAGTGACGTTGTCATCGGTGACGTCATCAAACGCTCTTCTGAGGGGAAATATAGATTGATTTATCATAAAATGCTAAAAATCTATATTAAAAACGATTATCAACTGATCGTAGGTGTCTAAAATGTATTTCGGTCAAAATTCTGAGGAAATTTCAAAAAGAGTTTTATTGGATGAAATACAGAAATGAAGAACATCCAACGAGTTTCCGTTTTATACGGCATAGTCGGCATTTAGGAAACGAGTTAATTTGAATTCTGCGAGGGCCTGAAGATCATAGTTTTGGTTTTTGATGAGCTACATAATTGTCAATCGAATCGAAAAGCGGATTGCATCCGATTCCTTTTCACGTGACTCTCAAACGTGCGTGTTCTGTAGGGTTTTCCGAGTTCAATACTCTGAAGAAAGACCTGCTTCTTATACACAACGAAATCGTTTACCATCATACAACATGTTCGTTTATGCGCATAAATAATAAAGACTACCTAAAATATATTTTCAAACATCAACATTTCTTAAATTCTCCTTCAAAGGTTTTTTGCATCTAACCATTATATTCATTGCCAATTCACTTACGATCAAAATCAGTTTTTTTTGTTAAGCCACGTGATAACACTTGTTATTTCAAATTCTGGCGCGAAATTTTGGCGGTAGCTTTGACGTCACACTTACGTCACCCCATTTTATTTGTTACGATCGAGCTCAGTCACTGATTTACACGGCTGATGACCAAATATCATTTGGAATTAATCCTGATGTTTAATGAATCACTGACGAGATTGTCCAAAAGAAGTGTCCACACTGCCTTAGAATAACAGACTTGCCGCAGAGACGAACAGAATCTTGCCATACGATTGTACTGACGGTCACTCATGTGGTTAAACATGTTGATTGTTTTCATGTTACGGTGATCTGTGTGATCTAATAGTGCTGTTTCGGGGACGTTTTCCTTGTTAATTTCATTTTTTAATTGGCAGTGGCCGCCATTTTCACTGCGATCCTACTAAAATACAAGTTGTTGTTTCTCTTAAAGGCCGCATCGATTGTGTTATGTAAAATGAAACATGATATCAGATCATTAAGTGATGTGATGTAATGAAAAAATGTAGTAGGCTAAACATATGATCACTCGTTTCGATATTGGACTGATGAATTGCAAATTATACATAATGAAAAAAAATGTTTTCAAGTTCCAGACTTTGATTTTGTGTTGAATATAGACATCGAACGTTGTCAATACCAACAAAAACAATTCGATTACATCTCTTATGTAAGTAAAAACGCCGGTTTCTTCTAAATTTTTAAGCTTACTTAAAATTTTACCAATATATTCCCAAGATGACGTATATGCCAATAAGACGAGTGAGGTTATATTTCAGTTAGACTTTTCACTTTGTATCATAAGTGTTGCAGTATTCAATATTTTACAGTAAAAAAATGTGAGTTGTATTCCAAAATATACTTTTGCAATCAAACGATACTACTGCATTCAGAAAACTTGTGATTTGGATTTTAACCGCAGTATTTCGTGGTATTCAAAGTTATTTTTTGTGTGTATACTATAATTGTATTGTACGGATATAATATTGGTTTGTCTCTATGTAAATAACACAGGGATTCAGATGATATGGATTTTAATGCAAATACACTGTAATATATGTTTGGAAAACATATTATGCGATTTGAATACAAATGTAAATACGTCAGAGTATTGCAATGCTTACAGTGTAACTTGGCATACTGTTTCAGATGTTATTGTTGTTAAGTCCTGAAGTAAGTAAGAAATGACGCTAGTACATTCAAAAAATTGCCTACCTTTACATGTTCTATATTTAACGCCCGTTCTGACGTATCCATTGATTTGATGAGCCTGGGAAAACATGACGTCACAAGAATCCTAAAGAAGCCACCTATGAATGATGCCAGTGATAAAAAGAGACGCTAGCATTCCTGAGTCGGGAACATAACCACTTGTCTTACTTTTTATTACATAGTTTCTTGCGCAAAATATGCGCGTGCCTGGCGCGGGCAGAAGGCACGTGTTCAATGTCTCTAAGATACTGAGTTATTGGTATAACCGTCTGTATGATATATGCATGTGAAACGGACATTTTTGTTTTGTATCGCAATATTGTACGGAAGTATTAGCTATATTGTATTATTTTCCGACTTGTTCAGATATATTAACTATTAGAGGGATATTAAAAAAACGATGGTCAAATTTAACCGTTTGACACATCCTTATTGACGTAAGTCATTTATATACGACCGGAATGCTAAAGGTCGACCTGAACCATTCATTGATCATTTTTATTTCAGCGGTCATCATACACTTACAGACGGTCAGAGACCCGTATTTATTACAAATGTTAAAGTTCGACTTAACCTATCAAATTCAATCATACGTGAAGTGTTTAAAAGGTCGATCTAAACTATTTAAGGATTAGATGCACCAAGATGACCATTTTAACGTGTGAAGTAGACAGTTACTTGTACGTCACTAACCTGTATAAGTGTATGACAGATACACACATTATATGTATATTATCATATGCTATTCATTATGAGTGTCATACCGAGATCTCGCTGAATATATACTTGTGTATTTATTAAAACAGATGAGGGTTGACCGACCCTTCGTACAGGCCTACTCGAAACTTGCATTTATGTATTTTCGAGTACGCGATACATATACAACACAGTAATATTGTTTACATAAAACCAAAACGTACATCGTAAAGTATTCGGACTTGTTCCAGCCGTTATACTTTTCCCTTGGTTATATTGCACGTAAGGAGGACATATGTGTGCCCTAACCAGCACGTGCACGCCTGACCTTCGAACCCCTGTATCCTCTAGTCTCGGGACGTCTCCGAAAGGTTTCCTCTTGTCTCCGTACGTTTGTGAATAGAAATGCAGCAACCAGTCGAAAGGTACGCATTAAAAAAGTTCCCTTCGCTGTTTGAGTCCGATCTAATCTTGATCGATTCATGCTATGTTGAACACTAATTTGTAGGTATGCTAACGACTGTGATTTATTTGTTTTTTAATGACTATGAATTAACATAATCAGAGTGTTCGTTTAACGTTGCCTTTTAAGGAAATTTAATCCATTAACAAGGTAATTTTGAATGTTAACTATACATTTCGTAGCATTGGTTGAATATCGTCTCCACAGCCCTTCAATACCAACCAATGGGGCTTGTCGTTAACCTAAGACCCACTCTGTGCATTAAACGTAAATCAAATACGTGTGTGTATATGTGTATATACGTTTAACTTATTCACTTCACATTAGTTGTACATGAGCAAGCTTCGTTGTAAGGACGTTAAGCATCAATTTAAATTCTTCAATCTGATTTGTGTGTGGGATTTAAAACGAACAACACGTGTTCTGTGTACGTTGTAGTAAGAAATCCAATGCTGGACTAAGCATGTGTTGTAACCGGGAACAGTTTCGTCTCCGAAAGTTCGGCTTGGAGCATAAGCAACCGAAAGACTTCGTAACATTACAGGTAAGAATGTGCCTGTATTTTTTTATACCTGCCCGCAGGCGTTGTCCTAATATATTACTTATATACGCCCCCACTAGTAATACAGACGTGATATTCCTTCAGTTCAATTATTATTTTGAAGTGCACATAGAAATCATTGAAAACTTTCGTGATCAACTTGTAATGCTCTGATGGATGGGAAAATTAATCTTTAAAAGGAACATTAAACCGATTTTATCGTAGATTGTGAACCCGGCCCTTTTATAATCAAGTACTCTGCTAAAGTTTATACGAAAATAATTATATTAAGCATTTGAAAACATTATTTTGCTTGCATCCTGTTTTAAGAGGAATTAAATAATCTTTCGAAATATTCTTAGATTTGCGTGCGACATATCAAGAAAGCACAGGAAACGCTTTCCGTAAGAGTATCCGTGAAACCATCGCGTTCAACATACACACGATCTCGTACTTATGTTACTCTCTACGTTAACAATAAGACCAATTAGCATGGCGATCGTGTTCATCACCCAACATACAAATGTAATAATTATAAGCGCCAAGACGTAGTTCGCTTATAGCAGATATGACAAATCACTTGTACAATGTTGTCCGACTTTGATAACAAATGAAATTCAATTGATAACTTTCAATGTGCCCGACTCTTTATTTATCCGTTGTAAATAGTCTGTGTGAGGTAGACGGCATGAGGTTTTTGTCCGGGGGTTTTGGGTACAAAGCCACAATTTAAATTCGTGTTTTGTCAAGGAATTGCCCATTCACACAACACATTAATACAGAATTTGTTCAACATATTAATATGACCGTTTTAAAGGGTTTAGATAAGAAGGCATTAATATACAGATGCGGAATCAGGATTTCGGGAAGGTATACAGAAAATTTGTGAAAATATTCTGCAAGATATCCCGTAACACCCTCACACGAACACAAAGTGCCGGATGGGGGAGAGAGTGGAGGTTAGGCGGTGTCCCCCAAGTCCTGCCATAAAAAGCTCTAGACCTAAAATCCAACATGCAAACATATTTCGGCTAACTACTCCCTACTCCCCCCCNGGAGATTGGTGGTTTGCTCCCGAAAATTTCCCGAAACCGGTTATTTTCTACCAAATCGAGAGACATGGCACCACATCCGGTTTTTGAGGTCGAAGGTAGGATGTCATAATCTATAGTGTATAACATTAGGTCTAAGGTAGGGTGTCATAGTCTATAGTGTATTACATTAGGGCTGAGGTAGGATGTCATAGTCTATAGTGTATTACATTAGGTCTGAGGTAGGATGTCATCATAGTCTCTAGTGTATTACATTAGGTCTAAGGTAGGATGTCATAGTCAATAGTGTATTACATTAGGTCTAAGGTAGGATGTCATCATAGTCTCTAGTGTATGACATTAGGTCTAAGGTAGGATGTCATAGTCTATAGTGTATTACATTAGGTCTAAGGTAGGATGTCATCATAGTCTCTAGTGTATTACATTAGGTCTAAGGTAGGATGTCATCATAGTCTCTAGTGTATTACATTAGGTCTAAGGTAGGATGTCATAGTCAATAGTGTATTACATTAGGTCTAAGATAGGATGTCATAGTCTATGGTGGTATTACATTAGGTCTGAGGTAGGATGTCATAGTCTATAGTGTATTACATTAGGTCTGAGGAAGGATGTCATAGTCTATAGTGTATTACATTAGGTCTAAGGTAGGATGTCATAGTCAATAGTGAATTACATTAGGTCTAAGATAGGATGTCATAGTCTATGGTGGTATTACATTAGGTCTGATGTAGGATGTCATAGTCTATAGTGTATTACATTAGGTCTGGGGTAGGATGTCATAGTCTCTAGTGTATTACATTAGGTCTGAGGTAGGATGTCATAGTCTATAGTGTATTACATTAGGTCTGAGGTAGGATGTCATAGTCTCTAGTGTATTACATTAGATCTTATGATTTATGTCATAGCCTGTACTAGGGTTGCCATATTCAGTTCAATAGAGCAATATTTAGTCTGGTCCAAGAAATTATGCCATGTTGCAGACTGGGATGTATGTAGAATGAAAAGTCTACAGCAGGCTTCAACCTTCTATCCTTACCACATGTAAGACGCTATATTCTATACATACTGTCCTATGTATGGTGTCGCAATAAACATAAATAAACTGTACGGTACAACACCCGGTCCTTACCGCAAGTAGGTCGCTATAATCTAAACCTACTGTCCTATGTAGGGCGTCGTAATAAACATAAATAAACTGTACGGTACAACACCCGGTCCTTACCACAGGTAGGACGCTATAATGTAAACCTACTGTCCTATGTAGGGTGTCGTAATAAACATAAATAAACTGTACGGTACAACACCCGGTCCTTACCACAAGTAGGACGCTATAATCTAAACCTTCTATCCTATGTAGGGTGTCGCAATAAACATAAATATACTGTACGGTACAACACCCGGTCCTTACCACAAGTAGGACGCTATAATCTAAACCTTCTATCCTATGTAGGGTGTCGCAATAAACATAAATATACTGTACGGTATAACACCCGGTCCTTACCACAAGTAGGTCGCTATAATCTAAACCTTCTATCCTATGTAGGGTGTCGCAATAAACATAAATATACTGTACGGTACAACACCCGATCCTTACCACAAGTAGGACGCTATAATCTAAACCTTCTATCCTATGTAGGGTCACGTAACAAACATAAATAAACTGTACGGTACAACACCCGGTCCTTACCACAATTAGGACGCGATAATCTAAACATTCTATCCTATGTAGGGTGTCGCAATAAACATAAATATACTGTACGGTACAACACCCGGTCCTTACCACAGGTAGGACGCTATAATCTAAACCTTCTATCCTATATAGGGTCACGTAGTAAACATTAATAAACTGTACGGTACAACACCCGGTCCTTACCACAGGTAGGACGCTATAACCTAAACCTACTGTCCTATGTAGGGTCACGTAATAAACATAAATAAACTGTACGGTACAACACCCTGTCCTTACCACAGGTAGTACGATATAATCCTATCCTAATGTCCTATGTAGGGTGACGTAAAAAATGTAATAAACATAAATAAACTGTACGGTACAACACCCGGTCCTTACCACAGGTAGGACGCTATAATCCTATCCTACTGTCCTATGTAGGGTGTCGTCATAAACACATTTAACCTGAACGTATAATAAAGTATTAAATTACACTTAGATAAAGTGTCACATTATTGAGAAATATAGTGTCATATTAATGGTGAATAAAGTGTCACATTTAACCTGAATAATATAGAACATTTGAGGTGAATAAGGTGTCTCATTTTAGTTAAATAAGGTATCAAATTTAAGATGAAAAATGTGTTACATTTAAGATGAATAAGGTATCATATTTATGGTAAATAATGTGTTACCTTTAAGGCGAATAAGGTATCATATATATGGTAAATAATGTGTTACATTTAAGGTGAATAAGGTATCATATTTATGGTAAATAAGGTGTTACATTTAAGGCGAATAAGGTATCATATTTATGGTAAATAAGGTGTTACATTTAAGGTGAATAAGGTACCATATTTATGGTAAATAAGGTGTTACATTTAAGGTTAATAAGGTAAAAGGTGTCGCATTATGTGGAAATAGTATCACATCACGTTTATATCAGGTTTATTATTAGATTCTTACAAACAAAGAAAGAATGCTACACCTAGAGATAAACAACATAAACACGGTGTGGTGTCATCATGGACCTTATTTAAATAACCACCCTTGAAAATTCTTGAATAAATAAAACAAATTCCGACTTCACAGGAATATTTTTTATTCAGGTCTGTGCAAATACTGTAACGTAATGAGAGATCGTGTATTGGACCAGACCCAAAATTATTAAAACTGGATAATATAAATGTTTAAAGAGTCGATGCAATATGTAAAAACGATAAAATTACTGTCTTATCAATATTAGCCAACGCGTTGTATAAGGTTCCTTTTAAGCACTGAAAAATTCCATTTGTACGTGGATCTAAAACAACGATTCGGCAATTACCTTGCACAGTTGGTGGTAATCCAGAGATTATACGTGGTGCCAAATATCGGATATCAGATCCACGGAAATCTAAATAAAAATACGCGTGATTAGTATAGGTCACTACCTGTATAGAATGTCCCCAATAAGGCCGTGTACTGTAGATTAGTAGATTTGTAATTGGCAACTATCGGAGTCGATATGGACGTCCCCGTGTAACTTCTATTGTGATCGTGTCTATCTTAAATAGCGTAGTCGGGATTCCTTGTCAATTCAATGTAATGCTGATGGAATCCCGATATGTGTTGACACACAGTTTGTTAACCTGACTTGTCCACTATAGTTTATGATATACCTCCAGCGCGCACACGTGAATAACTTATCCTACCTACCATTGTATGATAAAGAAAACATATAGATAAGATATGTATCAGTATCGGTAACTGTAACAATACCGACCAGAACAATAATTAAATAGGCTTTTTAAAACATTAGACAGGCTATTAGAAATGCCAACTGGCTAGATTCAGTATGGACCCCTATTCCTCCAACTCTTCCTTATTTCTTTCCTTTTGAAAGCATCATGTGTATTGAAAAAGGCTTGAGGAAATTTCCTTAAAATATTACCGAGTTAGCAATTAACTACGATGATTTTCTTATAAGGTTAATTTGTAGAGCATCGTATATATAATTGGGGTCAGATTGTCAGCTACCACTTTCGGTCTCTTCCATTAAAGATGTTATGCACATCCGGTTCCATAATGCCACTTCCTATGACTTGCACCTTAGTTTGTAGGCCGTTGATTTGCTCATATATCTTTGTCGCGTTGGGGGTTCATAAATTTGACTTACATAGATTAGGGGACGTACAAGTAGTGTCATTGTTGTGATAAAAATAGTCAATGGGAACAACGTTTTTCCGACCAATATACTGCATCAGATCAAGCGAAAACAAACAAGCGGAATGACACTAATCAAACCATAATGACGCCAAACTTATAAATTTGGAGGAACAAAGCCTTACAAGTTTATTGTTAGCAAGGCAGTTCAATTTGAAATATTTTTGTGAAAGGGGATTTCTTTCAGTATGAACGCTATCATTGATACCAAAATCTTCATATATTCTTCTGGAATATTCAAACAAAAACGATGGTACACGTTTCGACATGTGTTATTGGCGATGATTAAAACGGAAATGTTTACATTAGCCACCTGGTATTATATCATCGATATTTAAACAATGCCACCGATTTTGGCACAAATCCAGGTAAACAAGCGCAAGGTGCACATATATATATATTACAAATTGATCAACCCGACACAGGCACATAGTGGTAGAGAATCAGAGGATTGTAGACTGCACACATTTACAGATAACAAGCTTGTCTAGATCTATAAGTTTTGCTTATCAACACTTGTTATATATATAGAAAATTACAAACTGCACTGGCACACTATGGTGCAGGCACTGTGCACAAGAGCCTAGGTATTCTAAACACCACAGGGTTCATCTTCAATCTCTATCCAAAGTTGTGTCAACGACTTTAGTAAAATCGTGGCAAATAAAACGTTGTTTCACCTTGATAATAACGTACTTTCATCTATTTCTTATCCCGAACATTGAAATAAGTTTATAAAACTCCACGGTTTATTTTGATAACAAGACATAAAGGAAATGTTATAATACTTCTGAGATCACTTATGGCAAACTGATGATTGAAATATGTCAAATATTTATGCCAAAACAAATTGCTGGCTTTAACTAGGGAGAGATTGCCCTTTCATTTGTCTGGTTTTACTTCACCCTTTTCGGGCCCCACAATAGTATATGGGGAAAATTCTGCTGAATGTAAATAGATCTGTAGCTTATGTATACATCATTTAGCCTAGTGCGAACCTTGCCCGAGATTAATGTTATTTGTGTTATTTTGTAATGATGAAGTGGTACGATAACTGTTACCAGTTTTTTTGTTAGATTTCACCTTTTCGAGGGCCTTTTTTTTGCATTTCCGTCAAAGTGACACGAAACCGGTGTTTTAGTGTGCACCATTACAGAGGCTTTGTTTGCACTTCCGGTACTTTTGGTATCGCTACACCATCCTATATCCGTGTTTTGCTACTATAATTACGTGGATGACTGAATGTCTTTAATTGGCCTGACGTCCTCCCCAACACTCGGGGTCCGCCCAGTCTGGTAAAGGACCTAAAGTGGACACAACCTATGATTCGAATGTGTCAGGCAGAAGGAGTAGTATACGGCCTCAGCTTACAAGTGTCATTTACAAAGATGAATTCCTATTTATCTTATTACTAATGGGATTATGATTTATTTGTTTTGTCAGCGTTTCATCAAGTATCTACGGATATATGCATATACCAACAACGTTGATTCTGCTAATAATATATCATTTGTCAGCCGTTCGGAATGTCTCGAGAATTACACAACCGGAATGTTTCTACTAAGAATATCAGGCAACTTTAGTGCTGTTTCCGTCATATCTCCAATTAGTCGAACGACATTGTATCTGTCTCGTTCCTGCTTAAGTACACTGAATAATATGCAGATCGAGACACGAATGTTTAGGGGTTGACCCCAAAACTAAAAGACAACCTAATGTGGTAGATATGATTTGGTATATATTTTAAAGCTTAAGGTTTTGTTCCGGTTAAAACAAATATAGCCTAACGCAGCACTGACACCGTGAGAATACAGTTCGTATTGCATGATCGAAGCCGTTTTTGTACAATATCGTTTAACGTGTATGGGAACATCGTTGACAAATTGACACACACGTGCACAAATCTTCATTGTTTTGAGTGAAACAGAATAAAAACATTTGTCAATTTGCCAAAAAATACCAAGTAAATCAATCAAATTTAATTTAATAGAAATTTAAAGAGTTCAATTGGTACCCTCTACTATAAGTTAGCAAAAGGTTACCGTAACTGTGTGGGTTTCATAAAAATATGAAATACCAAATCTAGTCAAGTAATATGCATAGAATCGGGTTAACGTATTTGTCATTCTGTAAAAGCCTATTTAATAAAATAAAGTTACTAAAATTCGTCCAATTTCCTTATTTAATGACGACGTACGGTGGGGCTATTGTCTCAGACGTGATTTTGTATTCACGGCTTGTTTGTTTATATTCACTGTGTAGAATAGCAATACATGGCAGAATTGATTGCGAGGTGAAAAATAAAGGCAGATAATACGTGCACGTTCACTGTCAATTACAGGGATTGTCATATAAGGATCGGCAGATAGTGATGACGTCAACGGTGTCCGTAACACATAGACAGACAGGTAAAACACTTATATACCTAACAATTTCCTGACCCGTGTGACCTCGGTCGGGTTGTATTTCTTGCACAACGCGCCCCCTAGAGCTCAAGTGACGCAGTATGCAGACCATGCTTAATTTTAAATGAATACGTAAATTCTAAAACGTCACGATAAAATATTCAAAGTCATTCCTTCAATGTGACATTGAGGAGAAAGAAAGACGGGTATTGATTTCTTTTATAAATGTTTCAAAGCATTTAATTGTACATTTTCACAAAACATTGTGTACTAAAAATAGACCATGGAACGAAATTCCTATTCCAGTCAAGTGTTCTTGTAACTGTACAATAAAACCCCTAGCATGATTCTTATTTTTTTGCGCTTGATGTTCCAGTAACGTAAGCAAGGCTTCATTTGAAATCAATAAATAGATCAACTCAAAGCATACAGTTTATAATATGCAGCATGTTGGATTGTCAATGACTGGGTCAGATAGGAGCATATATGTATACATATGTGTGTTTCTCATACATAAGAAAACATCGTTAAGCCAAATTAACTTGTCAAGATTAATCGTTTTCCTAACTGATATCCATGAGACATTGTTTGAAATCTGACGTGACTTGAGCTTTAATCTATGTTTATTTCCCACAAACTGTCATTAAGGTTCGATGTACCGGTATTCTATATGCCTTAATTATCGATTAGAGCTGATTCATTATTTTATAATATTATGATAAACCGATCGATGATCATCAGCCATTTGATTCTCATTTTACGTCGATTCGTACATCGCAGCATTCGTCTTGTTTTAAATAAGAACCCTCCCGAAGAATGAATTTGTCTGCACCCTCGCTATAACAGAAGTGCTAAAATATCCTACTGTAGTTTTATATATCATGGCGACTAGACATAAATATCTTGGTGGCGATATAATATCTCAAATCAGCAGCCAAGTTAGGTATTATAATTATTATTATTGTGAATGAAATTTAAGATATAAATGTAGTATAGTGTTCAGAAAGATGTTTCATTATTTAAAAAATATTTCAAAGGTCTTTCGTTACCATCAGTTATTGATCAGGATGGATTTTAAGTTTTTGTTTAGTTAGGATTTTACGCCTCCTAGTAATAACGACATACCACAAAGTTACGGTAATAACTAATTCACAGGACGTGCACAAAGTGTACAGCAGAAGTTGGCGTTAATCGCCGTGGAATTTTAAGTAACGTTTACCATTATACATGACATGTGTTATGGCGTTTTAGACATTCGGTTCAACTGCAGCCTTCTAGTCTAACACATGTTAAATTGAATGCTAAATTGAGCGTGCATTTACATTGGGAAATGCATATAGGTGTTCGATTGATGATATCTAACATTCCGTCCTGAATTACCTCGTCTAATATCAGCCGTAAAGAGATAAAAATAATTTGTTTAGAACTCAGATAGATACACGATGTAAAAAAAAACATCCCCATGTATTATTCCGGGATGTAAATGTATGATGTATACTTGTTGTACATGTACCTGTAATGTCTAAGTACAGTAAGGATACCTCTGTTATTGTCTAGGGAAAGCAACACGTGGCGATTAAACAAAACTGCGTCAACACCGCCTCTATGTCATGTAATGGTGTCACACACACACAGAATTAGGATTAGTTCAGCACATAGTGACAACTGTCGAAACAAAGGTCAAGATATCATATAGTCACGCAGTTTGAACCCTCCACTCTCATTATAGACGCATTATTACCAGAATCGTTCCTGACCTCACAAGAGGATCTTCCGGTATTTGCGCTTGTTCCGTTCCGTTCTCAACTTCCGTTTTATCTCTGATTCAATGATGTGTCAGATAGAGTCTTGACGTGCCCTAATAAGACTGAACTATGTACACAAACACTTGATCTCGTTATGTGTGATGATATTCTGATATTGTCACTATATTAAAGAGAGCTTATACTTTCCCTATAAACCAGACTTGTATACAGGTGATTAACATAAGCAAATAAGCAACAGAAATCAAATAATATAGTAAATTCTATTTCAAATATAAATACTGCACAAAAGCATTTATGAGTGGCACGAAACAGGGAGTGTTAGATAGAGTTTAATAAGTTATATTGTACCAAAACGACACACTGATGGATCTCCCAATCAGCTAGGTCCCATATAATAAAACTAACTGAAAAGCCACTCAATTACGAAGAAGCCCTTGTTTTTGCGCATTCTTTTTCGATGATTTTTATCTGCGAGGTACACACCGATCCTGCTACAAACTAGCCTTGTAAACCCAGAAATGGTTTGGTGGTCCTTCAAATATTGACATTAATAACTCAAGCTTGTAAGGAAGCTAAAGACGACAAGGGTGAGTTAGTCTGGATAGGATTTCCTCAAAAAGATCTCATCCGTTTCTTTCACTTACAAAATTGCATATTCGGATATTTGGTTGCCAGTAAAACTTCTCATCTTCAGGGTGTAGGTGTTTTTTCGTGTTAAATCGATTTGACAATATAACATCTTAATTGATATCGTACGCTATGTGTCGTATAAACGATATATTAACAAAATAAAATGTCGTAACAGTGAAGTATGTTTATTTGTAGTATATCTTATGCTACTCAATACATAACCAACGCATTACGTATTAAAAGGACTTGAACGCAATTTTATTCATACAATTTGACAAATATTGGAATAGTTAAAAATATGCTTTAAAGTAAAATAGTATCATAGGAAAGAAAGAAATTGTAAAAAGAGAACATTTTAACAGAAACAGAGAGTGACAGCTATATAGTGTTACCGGAACAACATGTTTTTAAAACTCCTTATCTAACAGGACTGACAGCAGGGTTTCATTTCATCAACATGAACACGTATGGTTATGGCTGATGAAGATAGAACAAGCGTTGGTCACTTTTTATGTCCTTTGTGGCCAATCTATATGGATTTCGAAACCAGTATTTCTGTCATACGTCATTTAGAAGGACATTCTTCAATTATTATGTTGCGATAGTTAATGTCTTTATGCGATATTTGATTAAACTTTGAATTACTCAGAGGATGATTTCTGTTTGCTTATTAGCGTTACAATCAGTTTAGTGTATTCTTATATCAATACATTGTCAAAATCTATGACATATGTAAATATCTATTATCCATTATATATATATATAAAAGTAAGTATAATTCTTAACAAGATCGCAGGAAATATATCTGGTAAATACATTTATGAGTGGGACGGAATAGGATGTGTCGAATCATGTTATAAACAAATCACATTATAGCAAGGCATCCTGGAAAGACCCCAAATCATTACGTCGCATATGATAACACTGACATTGCATTTCGACATGTCATTGATTTTTTCGCATCCTGTTTTCATGATTGGGTGTTCTCGCCAACGCTGACATTATATTTCTTACATGTTTGTAAGGCAGTTAGGTTGGTTAGTTAGCCTTTTTTGTCTGAAACAGGTCACATTCGTTTTTCACTGGCAGATTTACCGATTTTGGTATTAGGATGCAAGATTAATTTGTATTATCCTTCCGCAGGTAGGACGGCCCGTACACTATCTGGTGTGGACCTCGTTCTGGACGGCGTTCCACCTCATCTGGTGCGCGTATGATGCCTACTACTTTAACGCCACGTGGGACGTGCATCCCGCCTCATGGCTCGTCTTCCTCACCAACTGGTCCTACACCCTAATTACTGTCCATTCCTTTATCGACTTCATCACCGCCTGCTATATCTTCTTCTATAAGTCGGGCACGACAGAAGGTAAGTATCCGAATCTGATGAAACAGATATTAAGTGTCAATGTCAACAGAAAATAAGTGTCCATGTCAACAGATATTAAGTGTCCATGTCAACAGATATTAAGTGTCCATGTCAACAGAACGTAAGTATCCGAGTCTGATGAAACAGATATTAAGTGTCCATGTCAACAGATATTAAGTATCCATGTCAACAGAACGTAAGTATCCGAGTCTGATGAAATAGATATTAAGTGTCCATGTCAACAGAAAGGAAGTATCCGAGTCTGATGAAACAGATATTAAGTGTTCATTTCAACAGAAAGTAAGCGTCCATGTCAACAGATATTAAGTATCCGAGTCTGATGAAATAGATATTAAGTGTCCATGTCAACAGAAAGGAAGTATCCGAGTCTGATGAAACAGATATTAAGTGTCCATGTCAACAGAAAGTAAGCATATACGTGGTAAAATAGACCCAGGAATAACTTTAAGATTTTACCGAATTCTCGAAATAAGTTCCTGATAATGTCAAATGAATCATCGCAAATTTTGTGTTAAGAGATCACTTATACACTAGAAACAACAAAACATGAAATATCTAAGAGGAATGTAGGAAATTTTGTTTAAGTTAAGAGTTAAAAATGTTCACAAAAACCGAGTCTGGTAACAAAGAATGTCTTGCCCTTGTGCATATTGACATTCTGCGTAAATTTGATTTTACTTGAACGCGCTTATTTCTTGAAGATAATTTAAAATGAGTACAAGACTTTTCATTACAATGTTAACCAATAATTAACCGTTGTCGACTATTAAGTACATCAGATCGTAGCTGTCATCACCGCTAAAATACTAAAACAATGCAGTAAGACTGTTACTATTATTATTTCAGAGGAAATGCCGTGGTACATGAAGGTGAACTGGGTGATCTTCAACCTGATGAACACGTCGGCGATACTGCTGACACTAACGTACTGGATTTTACTGGCGAAATGTACGTAACAACGGGCACAAACAAATGTCCGACACTCACCTTAAACAAGTAAAATCTCCGACACTCAAGTCACACAAGTCAAACGTCCCACACTCAAGTGACACAAGTAAAACGTCCCACACTCAAGTCAAACAAGTAAAACCTCCGACACTCACGTCACACAAGTCAAACGTCCCACACTCAAGTCAAACAAGTCAAACCTCCGACACTGAAGCCACACATCTCAAACGTCCCACACTCAAATCAAACAAGACAAACGTCCCACACTCCAGTCACACAACCCACACTCAAGTCAAACAAGTAAACCCTCCGACACTCACGTCACACAAGTCAAACGGCCCACACTCAAGTCAGACAAGTCAATCGTCCCACACTCAAGTCAGACAAGACAAACGTCCCCCACTCAAATCAAACAAGTCAAACGTCCCATACTCAAGCCACACAAGTCAAACGTCCCACACTCGAGTCACACAAGTCAATCGTCCGAAACTCAAGTCAAACAATGCAAACGTCCCACACTCAAGTCAGAAAAGTCAAACGTCCCACACTCAATTCACACAAGTCAAACGTCCCACACTCCAGTCAAACAAGTAAAACCTCCGACACTCAAGTCACACAAGGCAAACGTCCCACACTCAAGTCAGGCAAGGCAAACCTCCCCTACTCAAATCAAACAAGACAAACGTCCCACCCTCCAGTCACACAAGTCAAACGTCCCACAATCAAGTCAGACAAGTCAAACGTCCAACACTCAAGTCAAGCAAGTCAAACGTCCCACACTCAATTCACACAAGGCAAACGTCCCACACTCAAGTCAGGCAAGGCAAACCTCCCCTACTCAAATCAAACAAGACAAACGCCCCACACTCCAGTCACACAAGTCAAACGTCCCACAATCAAGTCAGACAAGTCAAACGTCCCACAACCAGCTCCATTCAAACGTCCCACACTCAAGTCACACTCAAACGTCCCACACTCAATTCACACAAGGCAAACGTCCCACACTCAAGCCAGACAACACAAACGTCCCCTACTCAAATCAAACACGACAAACGTCCAACACTCAAATCACCCAGGTCAAACGTCCCACACTCAAGTCAAACAAGTCAAACGTCCCACACTCAAGTCAGACAAGTCAAACGTCCCACACTCAAGTCAAGCAAGTCAAACGTCCCACACTGAAGTCACAAAATTCAAACGTCCCACACTCAAGTCACTCAAGTCACACAAATCAAACATCCGACACTCAATTCCCACAAGTCAAACGTCCCACACTCAATTCACACAAGTCAAACGTCCCACACTCAAGTCAGACAAGTCAAACGCCCCACACCCAAGTCAGACAAGCCAAACGTCCCACACTCAAGTCACACAAGTCAAACGTCCCACACTCAAGTGACACAAGTCAAACGTCCCACACTCAAGTCAGACAAGTAAAACCTCCGACACTCAAGTCACACAAGTCAAACGTTCCACACTCAAGTCACACAAGTCAAACGTCCCACACTCAAGTCAAACAAGTCAAACGTCCCACACTGAAGTCACACAAGTCAAACGTCCCACACTCATGTCAAACAAGTAAAACCTCCGACACTCAAGTCACACAAGTCAAACGTTCCACACTCAAGTCACACAAGTCAAACGTCCCACACTGAAGTCACACAAGTCAAACGTCCCACACTCAAGTCAAACAAGTCAAACCTCCGACACTCAAGTCACACAAGTCAAACGTCCCGCACTCAAGTCACACAAGTCAAATGTCCCACACTCAAGGCACAAAGGTCAAACGTCCCACACTCAAGTCACACAAGTCAAACGTCCCACACTCAAGTCACACAAGTCAAACGTCCAACACTCAAGTCACACAAGTCAAACGTCCCATACTCAATAAAACGAGTCCAACACTCAAATCAAACAAGTCAAACGTCCCACACTGATATCACATAAGTCAAACGTCCCACTCTCAAGTCAAACAAGTAAAACCTTCGACACTCAAGTCACACATCTGAAACGTCCCACACTCAAATCAAACAAGACAAACGTCCCACACTCCAGTCACACAAGTCAAACGTCCCACACTCAAGTCAGACAAGTAAAACCTCCGACACTCAAGTCACACAAGTCAAACGTTCCACACTCAAGTCACACAAGTCAAACGTCCCACGCTCAAGTCAGACAAGTCAAACGTCCCACACTCACGTCACACAAGTCAATCGTCCTAAACTCAAGTCAGACAAGGCAAACGTCCCACACTCAAGTCAGAGAAGTCAAACGTCCCACACTTAAATCAAACAAGACAAACGTCCCACACTCAAATCAAACGGCCAACACTCAAATCACACAAGTCAAACGTCCCACACTCAAGTCACACATCTCAAACGTCCCACACTCAAGTCAGACAAGTCAAACGTCCCACACTCACGTCACACAAGTCAATCGTCCTAAACTCAAGTCAGACAAGGCAAACGTCCCACACTCAAGTCAGACAAGACAAACGTCCCCTACTCAAATCAAACAAGACAAACGTCCCACACTCAAGTCACACAAGTCAAACATCCCACACTCAAGTCAGACAAGTCAAACGTCCCACACTCAAGTAACACAAGTCAAACGTCCCACACTCAAGTCACACATCTCAAACGTCCCACACTCAAGTCAGACAAGTCAAACGTCCCACACTCACGTCACACAAGTCAATCGTCCTAAACTCAAGTCAGACAAGGCAAACGTCCCACACTCAAGTCAGAGAAGTCAAACGTCCCACACTTAAATCAAACAAGACAAACGTCCCACACTCAAATCAAACAAGACAAACGTCCCACACTCAAATCAAACGGCCAACACTCAAATCACACAAGTCAAACGTCCCACACTCAAGTCACGCAAGTCAAACGTCCCACACTCAAGTCACACAAGACAAACGTCCCACACTCAAGTCAGACAAGTCAAACGTCCCCCACTCAAGTCAGACAAATCAAACGTCCCACACTCAAGTCAGACAAGTTAAACGTCCCACACTCAAGTCAAACAAGTCAAACGTCCCACACTCAAGTCACACAACTCAAACGTCCCACACTCAAGTCACACAAGTCAACCGCCCCACACTCAAGTCACACAAGTCAATCGTCCGAAACTCAAGTCAAACAATGCAAACGTCCCACACTCAAGTCAGACAAGAAAAACGTCCCCTACTCAAATCAAACAAGACAAACGAACCACACTCAAATCAAACAAGTCAAACGTCCCATACTCAAGTCACACAAGTCAAACGTCCCACACTCAAGTCCGCCAAGTCAAACGTCCCACACTCAAGTCAGACAAGTAAAACCTCCGACACTCAAGTCACACAAGTCAAACGTTCCACACTCAAGTCACACAAGTCAAACGTCCCACACTCCAGTCACACAAGTCAAACGTCCCACACTCAAGTCAGACAAGTCAAACGTCCCACACTCAAGTCAGACAAGTTAAACGTCCCACACTCAAGTCAAACAAGTCAAACGTCCCACACTCAAGTCAAACAAGTCGAACCTTCGACACTCAAGTCACACATCTCAAACGTCCAATACTCAAATCATACGAGTCCGACACTCAAATCAAACAAGACAAACGTCCCCTACTCAAATCAAACAAGACAAACGTCCCACACTCAAATCAAACAAGACAAACGTCCCATACTCAAATAAAACGAGTCCCACACTCAAATCAAACGAAGCCCACACTCAAATCAAACGAAGCCCACACTCAAATCATCGCCTCATACTAAAGTCAAACAAATCAAAAGTCCCATTTTTAAGTTAAGTCAAAAGTCCTTTACTGAAGTCAAATAAAGCCTCATTATCTAAGAAGTCATTTCAAATGCAGATTTATTGACACAAAATGTTGTCAATATTACATTATTTTATTATATCTTATTGAACTAAACTAATTTAATCAATATTTTTCGAAAATTTAAGGTGGAATTTTGAATTTAATCTTGGACCCGGATAATTTAATTAAACGACATATGAACTGACTCTACCCAACAATATGTACTGTCATATAAACTTCAATAAATTTTACTTACAAAATACCTCCCTCTAAATTTGGTTCACTCTCCGATGATAACGTTATGCAAATAGCTGATTCCCCATGTACAAAAACACGTTAGTTACTGATGGTCATGATGTCTCTGATTTGGAGTTTGTATGTCCTTAGTACTAAATATCACTGTCGGCGATACATACCACGGTATAACGTTCATGAACACAATGAAGCGTCTTCGTGTAAGTATCTGTGTATAGCATTGTTATCATTTTCAACTGCGGGATCGGAGGTTATCATTGTGTACTATCCCTCTGCTATCTTGCCCTTCCCTCATCTATGCACGTTCTGTTGTGGCGTAAGTCTTGTCACTTCAAGCTCTGGTTATTACCAACAAGTCCAACTTATATTACAGCGTGACGTCACTCTTAGATGACCTTTCATTTTAATTTCAGTAATGTTCGTGTTTGTATGTTGTCCCGTCATACATCTGTTTCTCTACGGACAATCATATTAGACATGTCTTCCCAAGATGCAAAGATGTTAAACCCATATACACCATACTTCAACGTGTTATTTTGAATGAAACTATTGTTATTACGTAAAACTTAATGATATTTTTCTCTATTCACAGCACTGGCAGCTACGTCCATCAACAAGCACGGTATAAACGCTCTTTACGTCATCTTGTGTGTCAGTTTAACGGCAAAACCAATCAAATTTCAGCACTTTTATCAACCTGCCATATACAATTTAGTCTATATCATATTCAACAGTGTTTATACGCTGATTTCTGGTGACGCGGTATATGCATTTTTAGACTGGGGTGAACGACCTGTGCCGGCACTGGTCCTTTCATTAATGTACGTGTTTGTATGTTGTCCCGTCATACATCTGCTTCTCTACGGACTATATCGTCTGCGACTGCGCATCGCCAGAAGTTGTACGAGGGCATCAAAACAGCCACCATTACCCCACGAGGCAGAGGTAGAAATGGGAATGCTAAAAAAGACAGAAGAGGCGGACATTGATCCAAGTGATCAAGTGATATTGTCTAACGGACACCATAAGGCTATTTTCATTTCGGCCAAAGGCGATGTCTGACTGGGTTTAATGATGAATATTATTTTACCAATGCAATCAAATATGTGAGTTAAAAGACAAGGGATCGTGTGTGATGTGAATGGGAATGGGTTAAACTACACTTGGATTAAACATATATATTACTGTGTAACGCTTTAAATTGACGGATTGTTATTTTCGCGTGAAGAGCAAACGAGTGTCATTCTCGCAGTTTTTACCTACCGGTGGAAGGACAATTCTTGTAAGATGCATATAAGCGAATGAAATTGTAGTGGAAATGTTAGATTGGAAGTTTTAACCTACCGCGAAAAATACAAGTATAAAACTAACGTAAAAATGACCCGTTATACAGTAACTAGATTTAATGTACTGTGGTGTGGTGGTGTTGTTGTAAACATTCATGGTGTAATCTTACCTTATATCTCATCATTATGGACGTTTTACGTCATCATGATTTGTTGTTGAGTTTATTTAAAACATTGTTTACAACATGTGCTGCTTTTTTTTTAGATGTGTTCATTTTTTGCTTAATATTTGAAAAATGCAAAATAAATATCACTAAGACTACTTTTTGTTACATACGTTTACCATTAATAGACCAGTATAAACACGTTTCTGTACAAAATCACTAAAAAAGATAATTTATCAGTTGTATATACATTCCATCATGCCAGCTTTTAGTCAAATGCATGCCTGAGTAAGTATATTTATTTATTTCATTGTGTTTAAAGACAAATTTTGTTTATGTTTTCCCATGTGTCAGTCAACAATTTTCACGGCTATAACACCTAAGTCTCCTTATCTTAGTTCAATTTCTCGATTTCTGAATTTATGAATGAAACTTTTAACTGATACTTACTATTCTTACTTTATTCTGCTGTAACCGCTGAGGTATTTCTGGGGGATATGATTTAAATTGAATATGAAAATATTGCCCTATTTATGGGTAATCAAACGTTATGTTCCTGTATTTTTTTTATGTTGACAGTGTCCACCTACTTTTTTCTAATCATGAGGTTTCTAAAACACGTGCTTGATACTACTCGGTGAGTGTAAAAAAATATAGAGTATTGCTTCAGTTTCCTATGTATTTCAGATTCATGTGAATTTAATATTTATTTCTGTTTGTTGACTTGCCTGTGAGCTAAAGTAAAAAAAAGTCGTGACGAATATTCAAGATGTTTTTTGTCACTTGATCAATGATGTAAAATATTGTCATAATAAAACGGCGAAAACACGATCTGGTCACGTCATCTTATATTTTTAAGATTTTGTCACATTCCAATAAATACTTTGTATAGTATTCAAGTTCATTCACACTATTTTTTACATGGTTCTACCTACAACTCTTTCCAAGAATATTCTTCTTCTACAATTCCGTCTTTGCGTATTGCAGAGTTATCTTCTCTTGTGAGCAGGTATTGATTGTTACGTCATTTGTTTGTGAGAGTAACGTCATACATTTTTGAGAAAACGACGTAATTTTCTCACACGAACCAATGAAGTAACAATAAATACCTGCTCACAAGAGATGATAACTCTGCAATACGCAAAGACGGAATTTTAATCAAAAGAGGAGAATTGAAAAGGAAAAAGAAACAAGAAAAGCAGGAAAGATTCATGACTGAGGGACACCAAGATGACACAAAAGATAGCAGACAGAGTGATAGACATATGGACAAATCTATTGTTTTCATTGTGACATCATGATGTTATGTTGAAATCTGAGACGATATATAATTTTTTTTTTTTTCGTTTCACTAATGGAGACGTTAACTTACTAAAATTATCCTGGGGCGATGCCTTTATATACACAATACATAAAATACGATTTATAATGAAATAACTGAATCAACCAATACAACAGCGGTGTCATCTCCCCCTTTCCCCTACCTATTAGTTAGTACTGCCATACTTTATTTCATTCACAGGTAATTGATATCCCCAACGTAAATATTTAAATGTACAAAAGAATAAATATGTCTCTAAGACAAAATGATAATAATCATTTAAAAACTTTGATAGAGACACGAATAGTAAAGCTATGTTATTCATGATATCAGTTTCTTTGTGTGATTTTCTCTAATCTGCAATTCTGATAAGGTTTACTAAAAAAAACATGTACAAATAAATTGCTTTTATTGGAATCATTGAATTATGTTTAACTTAGACAGGTTTACAAAATAATAATTTGATTTGCTCCTTTCTCGAAATTAAAATTGTCTGTCTTTGAAACAACTTATGATAGCATTGTTGATAGAAGATCAATTCATAAGTTGTTATAACTTGTACCAAACCCTTTTAGACCGGATTGGTTAATACAATATGTTTAAAGTCGAAGTCATTTATATTCACTGGTTAATAATATAAGAATGACAGAAACCTTAATACGTAAAATACCGACTACCCATATAAAAACCATGAAAACGAGAAACGATATTATTTAATGACTAACGGGTTTTTTTCTCGGAAATATCGACACTTTTAACAAGTTAAGTTTTGCCCTCAACCCTACACACATACAATTAACTGCTTACATGTAAACTTAAATGAAATGCAAACACCGATGTAAGTTCACCATACAAGAGGATACATCCGCTTACAGAAACGATAAAATTTAAAATAGACTCTAACTGCTTATCTTTTCGCAGTATCCTCGATGGAGGACACACCCAAGTATGTTATCAAAACGATGAGCCGTTGGACTCTCTGCAGTATAATGTTTTGTCGAGAGAAGATGTAATACATCTTATATGCCAGCTATCAACTCTTTATTACAAATAAGTTTAAATCTGTAATGTTATATCTAAATTCGTCACATATCACTCTTTAGCTGTGTTATATTTTTTTCGCAGGAGTTCTATAAAGTTTTAGCCTTTTTTTTAACAGTAGTTTAGACCAATATGTATTTTCCTCTTTATTGCCCCTAGCATCTCTGGTGAGTTTTAGATTGACAAAATAAGTGCAAAGTACAGAGTGATCATTTTTGGCATGTTGTATCTTTTAACCAATTTAGAATGTGCATTCACCTGTGTGCATCTCACGGTCATCTTAACACTGATCAATCCAATTTCTATCAATTGTTATAATTTTCAGTAAAATAAATATGTCCAGAGGTCCCTTTAGATTCAGTTTTGGACCCTTTTATTACATTTTATGTATCTTAAAAGCTGTCATCCATGTCCTATCGCCACAACTTGACATTATGGTGGAAGTTGTCAACAGTTATCAAGACAGATCAGATCTTATATGACTGTGTCGTTTGTTTTAATCCTTAGAAAAACAGATATAATGATATAAACATATTCTGAAATTCTCAACATTTACATATGCTGATATATTTGTTATGTATTTTAATGATAAACTTTCACTTTAATTCAGTTCAATATTTATTCAATACTATTCGCCTCCAGCCCAAAGTACATGCTTTTACAACATTGCTGATTGAACATCAATGTCACTGTACTAAATATGTACCAGCATTGCTGATTATGTACCAGCTCATTAAAGGTATGATATATAAACATAGGTAAGTACGTATATTTAAATACATTGATATATCACACTAATGTATCGAAACCGTGAATGATACAATGTTTAAAAAGCAGGAATAGTATATTTCAAATACACAAGTAATACACTTTTTGTTACATACGTTTACCATTAATAGACCAGTATAAACACGTTGGTGGTGTTATTCCTAGCAATGACGGAGAATAAAACATGTTGATAAAGGAATAAAGTCTTAAAATGTCAATGTATAAAGCAACTCTAAGAAAAATAAAATGGTGTCTTGGGGGGGGGGGGGGGGGGNGATCTTGCACTATAGCAAAACGAAGGATTTACAAACTACAACTTGCTTAGCTCCATTCGGCTAAGACAACACACTGGTAGAACCCAATTAAGGCGATGGTTCCAGTTTTAGATGATCGAATAACTACTTCACAGTTGATTTGCTGACGCATTTCAGTTTTATCCATCCAGTACACTTGCATTCTAAAATTGATAAATCAATACTTTTAAGGAGTTGTGTTTAGATCTAAATCAGATGACGTATTGCTTACACCGTCATAAACTACATTAAAGAAACAATAATCTGACTTATCTCCCCTTCCCCGTGCCTTTTATGTTCGTTCCCATCCCAAACGCCCATTCACATACCTGTATTTCCGGTTCACATGCCACCTATTTATTGATTGGATTGAATTTGCAATACGACAGTTATGTGGTCAAGAGTATTATGTAATAGCTAACGTAAGGGAGGCATTTGTAGGTTTTAAAATAGTTGTTGTATCAACTTGTTTACAATACATTTGTATAATTTGACTGAATAACACGGTAACCATTTGATAAAATGACGTAGGAATTAAGAGAATCGATTAAACACCCTTGTTTCGCCCACAGCTTTTAAAATTGAGAAAAAACATATCACTTGAGATAGGCTGTGATAATGCAGTTTCTATAAATCATGTGTACTTATCATGACATCCCTAATAAGGTAAGATTTTAACACACGAGTCACTATAACATATCGCATGGTCTGTGTGACTGTGTAAGCAGGAAGTTTAACACGTAACATTAAATACGCATATTTTATATATATCACATACACATATTTCATATATATCACATACACATATTTTATATATATCACATACACATATTGCTGATAGTTAATTTTAAGGATCATACTGAAGCTATACCTCCTTCAGATTAAGAAAAAGAGGAATTAATCTTTCAGTAAAATTTAATATCCATCCAGCATTATATTTGCGGCATGTAAGCAAAAGATTTTTTAATTCCAATTGGATCTATACGATAATAATTTCGAATACGCATGTTTTGTAAACTTGTCACTTGAACAATATAACAGGGGGAAAATAGTGAACATCATTGTCAATGCTTTTTAAACAGTCGTCCCTCATTCTCTACACAGATAAGGCAGCGGGCATTCGTTGTATGGTACATTTAATTTAATATTGCTAAACATATATTTGTAACCTAAACAAATTCCTGTGATTTGACATTCATACAACTGCTTCCATAATCCAGTCTTAAAAGGGGATTTTTCGTCCTATTTGGTCTGGAGCATCCTTGGGCCAAGGGGACTCAACCTTGTTAAAATGGTGGGTTTTGACACCCTGGGTGGAGAGAGGCGGGGCACAATAGGGTAAATAGAGATAAAACCTTTAAAATCCTGCTTCTATCGTAGGGATAAGTTTTTTATCCTAATTTGGCCTGGAGCATCCTTGGCCAAAAAGGACTTGATCTTGCATTAAACGGTGAGTGTGGCCCCTTTGGGTGCAGAGGGGCGGGGCTCAAAAAGGAAATTGCGGTTAAATTCTTTAAAATACTTATTCTTCTGTACCAGTGGATAGATTGTTTTTAATAAGAATACTTTCCCATGGTTGCTTTATTATCCAGGTGAGCGATACATGCCCTCTGGGACTCTTGTTTTATTTTATCTCAACACCTTTGACTTACAATGGTATACAAAGATATGTAACATACATATATTTAATGTATAAGCATGCTTGGTTGTATAGAGGGATACAAGTATCATAGTAATAGAGTTATGGACCACAATAAAAGTTGTTTAATTGAATATTTTAATCGTGTTCTTGAAGATAGGATTTTTTTTTTTTTTATTTGACAAAATGTCCGTGTTAAGTCTGGTCCTGATTGGTCGACATTTAGATATTGACCGATGTTACAAATTAGGTATGTAAATGTATTATTTATGTAGGGTTGTCAACGGTTAGACGGTTAACCGGTTGCTCAGGCGAAAGACCACGAACCGGTTACCAAAATCCTTAACCGAAAAGTCGGACATTTACTCACCCCTTTTGGGAGCCACATGTTTCCCTGGCTTAGACCTACAAACTATCTGCATTTGTATAGATACGACAAAATTGGATAGTTTTGTTATAAAATCAGTGTTCAGGGATTTCATGTTAGTGTAATGTTATACTCTAATTTAGATACTGACAAAGAGATATAGCCAACACCATAAAAAAAACTAGATTTTATAAGGAAGCCACAATACAAAGTTGTGAATATCAACTTTCTGAGATAGAACGCGCCTTTACATTCGAGACAAAAATGTAATCTGAAGAGTACACACTTGAATGAGCAAGCATGTCTTAAAACGTTTGTCAAGCAAATGTTGTTCTAAAGAATAATATTACCGCATATGATTTCTAGTACAGATAACTGTAATTTAATCCGTCTTACTGCATTCCGGCATTCGTTGTACCTGAAATATACTGACTGAGGTTACATGCAACTATTTCCTGTGTTAACCTTGAAATACAAGGGCAAATTATGTGTATTATTTGAATAGTAAATCGACCGATTAACCGGTTACTCGATCGGTAGATTGTTCGAGTAACCGGTTACAAAAATAAGACCGGTTTGAAAACCCAAGTATTATGGCATTGCGATCATTTTCTGATGCATCACTTGCGACTACTGGGTTAGTTTCGGCACCTTTTGGTGTAACGGTTCCTGTTATATATGGTTATACTTTATAATAAAAAAAGGAAATGTATGTACCCTTCCAGAGCAATGATTTCATATCTGCTTTAGTAACATCATGTTGTGTACAAATTCGTGTCCTTTTTTCCTTTGGATAAAGAAAGGTGTCATTTGTTAGATGTGCCTTGCATATTATTTTTTATACGTTTTATCTCCCGCAAATTGTCTTTTAAAAACGTCTCTATGTTTAGGATATTTAGTGGAATGAAAAGTATATGAATAATAGATAAATAGATAAATGCAGGTACTGCCATCAACAGAAGTGGTAGCAAATGTGTTAATTCTCTAATCATAATAATAAATAATATACAACATTTATATAGCGCCCTATATCATTTGTAAAATAACTCTAAAGCTCTTTAAAACATATGGATACTAATATTAGTTATAATTGTGGGGGAAAAAACAAAGGCTTACAATCACTTTTATACATTAAGCAAGCAGATAATCATCGCAATGTGCACATAAATTAATAAATAAAGGGTGGTATTTACATGACGTCATTGCAAAGAGGTTAAAATGCAGACATGAAGAGGTGAGTTTTGATGTCTTCCCTGAATTTGGCCAGGGTATTTGACTTTCTCATAGCAAATGGTAAGCTATTTTACAACGTGGCCGAAACCCTCCCATTATACCGGTTTCCATAGGTCACAGTACGAGAATTTGGGACACACAACAATGTTTCTGACTCCTACCGCAGTGATCGTGACGGCTGAACAGGATAACAAGCTCCTGTAGGTACTAGGGAGTTCAGTGCCGTGTATGTGTACACCAAAATTTTGTACTGCGACCTGTATCGTACAGGTAACCAGTGCAATGAATATAGCTCAGGTGTGCTCTCTTTTGAGTACGAGTAACCAGCCGTGCTGCAGTGTTCTGGACCCTTTGCAGACGACTAGTTAGTTTGTCAGATATAACACAGAGCAGGGCGTTACCATTATCCAACCGAGAGGTAACAAGTGAATGCATCAAAATATTGCATGCATCTTCAGTTATAAACTGCCGAATAAAGCCGATGTTCCTGATCTGGCAGTAACAGGATTTGGCAATAGCGTTCACTTGTTTCTCCATGTTGAGTGAACTATTAAAGTATACCCCTAGGTTTTAAAAGCTGGGACAGTCTCTATAGTTCTGGCACCGACCTTGAGCTGGAGAGCCATTGTTTGCTGACACTTTGGGGTGAAAGACAATTAGTCAAGCCTGATCAAGCTTTAGCATGTTGGCGTTCATTCAGGTACACATATCTGTCAGACAGGCTTTCAGATTTTATGCAATTGTATCCCAACTGTTCTGTGGTTTGATGACCATGTAAATGTGTGTTGTAATCAGCATAGCATTGATAGCGAAGGCTATGGCGACGACAAATCTCTCCGATCGGTTTGGAGTGCAGGCAATATTTGCGTGGTTCTAACACCGACCCTTGGGAAACCCCGAAATCTAGTACTCTGTCATGTGAGGTGGTAGATCCGATGGCAACACACTGTCGTCGTTCACTCAGATAAGACTCGGTCCAGCATAGTGCGGTATCAGTCACTCCATAAGAGTACTCCAGAAGTTTATAAAGTATGCCATGGTCGATGACGTCAGATGCAGCTGCCACCTACACCATGACAAGCACCGCTCTGCACTTGCTATTCAATGCAGAAGCTATGTCATTATGTACACGTAGGAGGGCCGTCTCAGTAAAGTATCCCATGCAGGTTGTCATGGCGACTGTTTGCATGGAGAACCTCTAAACGCTGAGAAACAACCTTCTCCAAGATCTTAGACAGAAAAGGCAGATTTGATATTGGGCGGTTGTTCTTCAACTCCTCCTTGTCCATTGCAGGCTTCTTCAACAATGGTCTAACATGTGCCTTCTTGAAACACAATGGAACCTTTGACTCGCCATGATTTGTTCATGATTGAGGCAATCAAATGAAGCAGTGCTTCAAGACATTGCTTTATTAGATCTGTAGGCAGTTCATCAAGCTCACAGGATTGCGAGGTCATGATGATCTTGCGTACCTCGTCCTGGGTTGTTGGTGAGAGCTTTGTCAATGGTTCCCCATCAAATTTAATGTCAGCAGTCATGACAGAGACATCATTGTCAGCAGTAGAGTTCACTCCTGATCGAGCTGATTTATTCAGAAAGTAATCAGTGAACTTGTTTGACAAGTATTTTTCAGAATTACAGCTTGATAGGATATTTTCACCTTTTTGACGCGTTAGGTTTTTGGTGAGTCTAAAAAACTGTCCATGATCCTTACCACATTTTTTAATTCTTTCAAAATAATATGCCTTCTTTGATTGAATGGGAAGTGAACCAACTAGTCGACATTGTTCCCTATACATCTGTTGTTGAACGGTTAATTTGGTCCTTCCCCACGGTCTCTCTGCTTTTCTACGGCTCTGTTTTTCTACGCGGAGATTTTCATTATACCACGGGGCATTCGGGCACCGAGCGACAGTTTAAGGACACTAAATTCACAGGAATAACTGACTTACAGTGACCAGCTGTTGTTGGCTTGATGAAATGTAGATTCTCGTACGATACTGATGATGTCGGAATCTGTGTGGAAGTACCGTAACGAATCATTTTAGGTGAACCGAACTGCGTTTGAATGTGTGCATGAGAAGGTGCGCGCACGTGCACTGTAAGAATCGGACAACAGTATTTTTTTCATCGTCTAATTGAATCTGTGAAGATGTTTTAAGACTTTTGTTGCGTATTTCAAAAGTAAATGAATAAATTTATAATAGATTTATAAACTTCCGTGTGATAAGCAATTGGCGGCCTCGTTTTGAGCTAAATTAGTGGCAGTCATTAATATATCGTTTTCATATTATAGCTCTAACGGGCCACCGTAAATGTCTACCGGTTTGTCGCCGCACTGAATCTATGTGAACAAAATGTATATGGTATGGTTAAACTATATGGTTTCACTTTTCATAACAAAGAGTATCATATTTTGTTTGCATCTGATTAGCAGCTAAAGCATTCCAGTGCATAAATAATTTAAAACATATTCACTGGAGTTTAGAAATCGGTGACCTTCAACAAGGTGACAGACATCTCGACAGGATAACATAATTTGATGTGAAATGCGTTTAACTTTCCGCAACACCTATCACAGTGCCAGTACTTTTTTATCAATGGCCCTTCTCGGATCCTGTTGTGGTCTTTTCATTTAGTTTCAAGTTACTTTGTTTTATTGTATATCAAATATTTTTACTCACCTGCCTCGAAGTGTCTGTAATGCTATGTTGTGGTTTCGTACGTCAGTAGTCTATCAACTATTTGTATGTACCACCTGTGCCAAGTAGTCTTAATATTTCACCAGCAGATACCTTGAACGGTTGCGGAACACTTAACTTACTTTTAAGGTTACTGTGGTCTTACATGTTAACGTTTCAAACAACATTATATAACAAAAACACTTGTGTATGCTATAAAGACCAGAATTGCATTTATTTATATAGACAAAACCTTACAAATTTAGTCCATTAGTCATAGCGTAGAAACAAGTAGTCATAACATGTAATTCTATATGTTTTAGGGGTTAGATCGACTTTCGGTTAAAGCGATAACTTATATAATAATATATGAATAAATAGATTGATAGATAAATCAATCAATAAATATTAGGCATGTTGTACATTGAACTACTACTCATCTGAAGTCATGTCAGCTTATCTATTAAATTAACACTTAGGCAAGTTTTAAGACACCACGGACAAAATCCATCCCCATTTGAGATAGAGAGTTGGGCTGAGAAATCGTGCCGGATGAGAAAACGTGTCACCTTTGCCCATATGTTTTGCACAATTTTCACCCGTGTGAGAAATCGTGCAGGGGTGAGAAATTGTGTTGCGAATGCAGTATTTTTAGCACGATATCTCACCCAGGTAAGAAATTGTGTCTGGGTGAGAAATCGTGCCGTAACACCCGTTCACTGTGACAGTCTGTGTGTAGAGTTTCTTTACAAGGGCGACCTATAATGCCAGTCTCACTATTTTTTCATCGATGATTTTTGAAACGAATGGATCTGTTTTATTTATTGACGTTGTGTAAGCATTATAAGACCATTAAAAAAGTGAAAATTTAATTGTTTAATTCGTTTAATTGTTTATTTTAAGATCAATATTTATGTTCCGCTTGCAAGGTAGACTTGCTGATTGAGGATAACACAATGAATAGTCAATCCAAAAAATATAAACGAATAAATCTAAAATAACACTACGTCGAAATAAAGATAGTAAGCATACATGTAAATAAGACGTCTACAGCGATAACGTAATGGGAAATGTCGCTATTTAGCATTTGAAGATAGAGTAATATATTTCATTCTATATTAATTGAACTGTCTAGATTTCTCCTACAACAACTAAACGAAGATAGTAAATTAAGATATGGCTTGCGAATGCTGTGCATGGTTAATCTTTAGAATCACACTGGGAGTTGTGATCTACGTTTGGTGTTAAAACAACAGCGAGAGTCGTGGTCTACGTTCGGGTTTAAAAGCCCAGTGGCAGTTGTGGTCTACGTTTGGTTTTAAAACCACAGTGATAGTTGTGATCTATGTTTGGTTTTAAAACCACAGTGGTAGTTGTGGTCTACGTTTGGTTTTAAAACCACAGTGGTAGTTGTGATCTACGTTTGGTTTTAAAACCACAGTTATAGTTGTGATCTACGTTCGGGTTTAAAAGCACATTGGTAGTTGTGGTCAATGTTTGGTTTTAAAACAACAGCGATAATTGTGGTCTACGTTTGGTTTTAAAACCACAGTCGCAGTTTTGGTCTACATTTGGTTTTAAAACCACAGTGTTAGTTGTGGTCTACGTTTGGTTTTAAAACAACAGCGATAGTTGTGGTCCACGTTTGGTTTTAAAAGCGGAGTGGTAGTTGTGATCTACGTTTGGTTTTAAAACCACAGTGGTAGTTGTGGCCTACGTTTGATTTTAAAACCACAGTGGTAGTTGTGGTGTATGTTTGGTTTTAAAACAACAGTGGTAGTTGTGGTCTACGTTTGGTTTTTAAACCACAGTAATAGTTGTGGTCTACGTTTGGTTTTAAATCCACAGTGGTAGTCGTGGTCTACGTTTGGTTTTGAAACTACAGTGATAGTTGTGGTCTATGTTTGGTTTTAAAACCATAGTGATAGTCGTGGTGTATGTTTGGTTTTAAAACCAAAGTGATAGCTGTGGTCTACGTTTGGTTTTAAATCCACAGTGGTAGTCGTGGTCTACGTTTGGTTTTGAAACCATAGTGATAGTCGTGGTGTATTTTGGTTTTAAAACAACAGTGATATTTGTGGTGTATGTTTGGTTTGAAAACCACAGTCGTAGTTTTGGTCTACGTTTGGTTTTAAAACCACAGTGTTAGTTGTGGTCTACGTTTGGTTTTAAAACAACAGCGATAGTTGTGGTCTACGTTTGGTTTTAAAACCACAGTGGTAGTTGTGATCTATGATTGGTTTTTAAACCATAGTGGTTGTTGTGGTCTATTTTTGGTTTTGAAACCATAGTGATAGTCGTGGTGTATTTTGGTTTTAAAACAACAGTGATATTTGTGGTCTATGTTTGGTTTGAAAACCACAGTCGTAGTTTTGGTCTACGTTTGGTTTTAAAACCACAGTGGTAGTTGTGATCTACGATTGGTTTTAAAACCATAGTGGTTGTTGTGGCCTACGTTTGATTTTAAAACCACAGTGGTAGTTGTGGTGTATGTTTGGTTTTAAAACCACAGTGATGGTTGTGATCTACGTTTGGTTTTAAAACCACAGTGGTAGTTGTGGTGTATGTTTGGTTTTAAAACAACAGTGATAGTTGTGATCTACGTTTGGTTTTAAAACCACAGTGATAGTTGTGGTCTACGTTTGGTTTTAAAACCACAGGGATAGTTGTGATATACGTTTGGTTTTAAAACCACAGTGGTAGTTGTGGGCTACGTTTGGTTTTAAAACCATAGTGATAACCGTGGTGTATATTTGGTTTTAAAACCAAAGTGATAGTTGTGGTCTACCTTTGGTTTAAAAACAACAGTGATAGCTGTGGTCTACGTTTGGTTTTAAAACAACGGTGGTAGTTGTGGTCTATGTTTGGTTTTAAAACCACAGTAATAGTCGTGGTGTATATTTGGTTTTGAAACCATAGTGATAGCTGTGGTGTATGTTTGGTTTTAAAACCCCAGTGATAGTTGTGGTCTATGTTTAGTTTTGAAACCATAGTGATAGTCGTGGTGTATATTTGGTTTTAAAACCATAGTGATAGTTGTGGTGTATGTTTGGTTTTAAAACAACAGTGATAGTTGTGGTCTACGTTTGGTTTTAAAACCACAGTGGTAGTTTTGGTCTACGTTTGGTTTTAAAACCACAGTGTTAGTTGTGGTCTACGTTTGGTTTTAAAACCACAGTGTTAGTTGTGATCTACGTTTAGTTTTAAAACAACAGCGATAGTTGTGGTGTATGTTTGGTTTTAAAACCACAGTGGTAGTCGTGGTCTACGTTTGGTTTTGAAACCACTGTGGTAGTCGTTGTCTATGTTTGGTTTTGAAACCACAGTGGTAGTCGTGGTCAATGTTTGGGTTTTAAGTTTTTGCTGACATAAATTACAGTTAAGTTTTTGTTGATGATTTTGAAGTACATTAAAAAATCATATGCTCTCTTACTGCTGATCACTTTAAAACTAATCTTATACGCTCAGCTGTTGGTGTTTGTAGACACTCAAATGAAGACACGCTCCTATATAGTGCAATAGATAAATGGAACAACACTGGCATATGTTCAGCTATTAATGATTTACCAGTAAACTTCTAACCACAAAGAAAATAACTTTTCGATGCAGGAAAATTCAAATGTATTTACTTATGTCCATCACTTTATATCTTGCACTCTTGGTTGTATACTAGCTTGCTCCTCTTATCACATTCCCTATCTACGTTTCCTCCTACCACTGGGTATATTTATATATCCAATTGTATGTTCCAAATTAAATAATAAGCATATAGTACTTGATAACTTGTGCGTAATCCCACAATATTGTTTTCGACAATACAATCATTTTAAACTGAGACAAATTTATTAGAATGGTCTTAAACTTTACTAGTCGTTTCTAACGTTCAATTGAGTTAGTGTTAGGTCTGTCCAAACCTTGAGTCGTTATTGTTGAGTCAATGTCAGGCCTGTCCATCCCTTAGGTATCCATGGTTGAGTCAATGTCAGGTCTGTCCATACCATCCATGCGGTCTGTCGATGACTCCGTATATTGTCCAAATGGTCGAGTTTGTACCCATTAAACGACGAATATCTGGTCACATGAAATATTATTAAATATCTTTTTAAAACACATTTTGAGACGTTCCCGAAGCAAACACTATGTGGAAATATATCTCCTAATTACAAAGAGTTCTCTAATTGGCCCCTTACATTCTGGAGGTGTAGCCTCTTCCTGTGCTGGGGTTACTTAAACTGGTGCTGCCGGATACCTGGTTCATCCCCCCCCCCCCCCCCCCCAAAAGAAAATGTAGAATATTTAATAAAAAAAAATGATGATGTAGAAAGGTTACATAAATATCAATGCCTACCTCACAACACATGTCCTCATCACTGCCTATTAATAAAATTTGATGTTACCATATGAACGTATTGTATATTTTTACCGTTGTGTTGAAATTTCTGCAGCTATTGCAGTTTTATATATCGAGACTAAAAGGTCAGATTATTTTTGTCATATTTAACATTGTGACGTTTATTATCAAGTTACAGTAAAATGTCCCCGAATATGACGTATTTCATGATATCGATAGAAGTTTTTACATTTGCCCGTGTTGCTGGTCTGCACGAGAGTACGTGCATTTTGCCCGAAGATAGATTATGTAGGCCGCCATGAAAATGATTAAAGCTCCAAGGAGAGTCACTGTTATCCAAAATACCTTGATCGTGTGGCCATCTGAAACAAATACAAATTACTATACGAGTAAGTGTTGTTAAATAACATTTTAATATGATATATCGCACTGACCTTGTTATCATTGGTACCAAACTAATTGATTAAAGATGTGTATCACATGTTTATCAGTTTGCCCACATGTTGAAAATAATTCTTCGTGAGATATGGTTTGTTTAATTAAGTCCACTCATCTTATAAAAATTATATCATTGCGTGCCCATTAAAAAAATAAACATATGTATATTTGGTTGTGCTTTATATTATGCTTTAATTAAGGTATTGGCTGACCACGATTAAGGCAGCATATCTAAACGTTAAATATATACTTATGTATCCTTAAATTTAGTGGACGCAAATTTTGCTATATATGAATACATTTATTCCCACTCTTGGACATGTCTTAATACATGCCACACTTAATATATTTCAGACTTGATTCAAATTTAATAGCGTCAAAAAATCACCAATTTCTACCAAAACCTAAGTTTGTAAGAAGCCATACAAGGGAAGTAACCACAACTGATCTAATACAGTAAGAAACAATATTATAATACCGCAGTTCGTTTGATTTGGTGACTAATTACAAGAACACATGAAGGGGAGTATTCTGGACGACTTTGGTAAAAAACGAAACAAATGTCCATAACTCTCAATGGCGGGACACTGAACCCGATTTTAGTCATCTATATTCCACATTTTCAACCTGAACACGTATACACAATTTGGAGTTTGTAAGTAACAGTATATGAAGTAGGTCCCGAATAAAGTGATGCAAAATAAACTAAATATAGTTATATAGTTTAACACTGTACTCACATCAAAACACATTGACAACTGAAACTGAACTACTTCATGAAATATAGGATATTTCCTGAACAATGAGATTTGTGGACTGACTGACTAACTGACGGAGCGCAAACTTAAAATCTCTTCCGTAAACCCGCCAAAGACTAACTGATTTTATAACAGAAGAAATGTTCTTTCTTTAAGTTTATAGAACCTCTCTTATAAAAACCTTGATCAATGCGCATACCATGCAGATTTGGTTGCGATTAGTTGTGTACGCACCTTTCTGTGATGACGTTAAGGTACACTTTTTATCCTCTTCAGTAAAAGTTGTACGCGGGAAATTGTGGCAGATCGGGAAGTGCTTAGGTGGCTTTGGTATTCGGTCATAAGAGCTGTTGAGGAGAATAGCCATTCCACCGACGTTGTGAACCTGCATGTGACAATGAAGAATCCAGAGATCAGGATTGTCGGCTTAAATCCTAATCACTGCATATCCGCCAGCAGGCACGAGAATTGTATCCTTCCGCGGGGGGTTAAGGAGGTTTAAACCCGGGATATTATCTCCGCCCCATGATTGGTTCCTCCACATTGCAGCGTTACATAAACTAGTTGTATGGTTACCATTACCATTGCAATTGATATCGTCGGTATTGGGACCTATATAATGTCCGGTCGTACTGTCGTAATTACCGAAAACTACTTTTAGTACGTAGAAGGAATATCCGTGGAGGTGAATGGGATGAAAACCCCCGGCACCTTTACCCATGCTCATTATAACTAACTGCACGACATCGCCGTAATCCAATGATAGAGTGTGGGTACACTCACACACCTTCTCCTCGCCACATTCTGTCCTATCACACCCGGACTCTATCTCGCGGGGCTGTGTCAGTGCCGACACGGGCGGTAGTTCGAACCTTCGTCCATTCACAGAAGACGGTCCGTACCCATCTATCCCAGGAAATGCAAAATTAAGAAAATATTCTCTGAATCGACCATCAGACGCCAAGGGTACAGGGTCATTGATTTCAAACGCTTCAATATTGTCAACCTGCAGGCAGTCTATAAAAGCATCTTCCGGAAAGTACGGGAAAGGCCAGTTAACGACAAGACATTTGCTATCAACGGAACAAGGCCTGGGGAAACTTACAGGTTCATCATCTTCTGCTTTTTCATACCTCAATATGGCATCTGCCCTATGAATCCGATCCGCTTCAATTTCTAAAGTACGTGCTCGGATCCGGTAGTTCTTAATAGCTTGATCTGCTGTCAGTACAAAGTCGTACCGTTCCCAAGCTTGAATGACGAAAGACTCAGCGAGAATGGGCCGAATATCATATCCGTCCGTTGCCACGAGACTGATGTTGTGATTGTCTACTGATATTCGGAAAGGATAGAGGTTGTCTGCATTTATAACTAGAAATCTGTACTTTTGGCCCTGTCGAACCTTAAAAATACTGAGAGGGGCGTTGTTGTGTTCTTGCGTAACCCAGTTGATGTAGTAACGCCCTCTACCATTTATTATAGCTGATGTCAAGAGAAGTGTCGAGTAAAATTCACCATCTAATGAATAGGAATTTTTCCATTTTACGCGACTTTCATATATGCCATCGTTTTTAAACATTGTTTGATCCATATCTGCAGACCAGTGGTGATTCCATCCTTGAACCACTATGTTATGCTCAGCCATATTATCGTTTCGGTCTCGAACCACCAAAGCTCCATAGAGGCCCTTTGTCCGTTGTGTTCCAACATGTGAGTGATACCAATATGTCCCTCTGGGTCGAGCAATAAAGTCATAAGAAGCTTTTACCTGGCAGAATGGGACATTGTGTAATGAAGGCAACTCCATCCATCCAGGGGTACCATGTTGAGGTAGGCCATGCCAGTGTAGCGTTACGGTGTCCGAGTGGAGTTTGTTGATGACGTGGACCACAAGTCGCTGTCCCTCGTATACAATGATAGGCGGGCCTGGCAGAGTGCCATTGGCTACAATCACCAGACGTTCTTCCTCCCACCCATCGGCAGTGATGACCTCTCCTGTTGGAATTGGTGTCGCATCCTCAGGGTCTGTGACATTATATTGGTACAGCTTTCCTTGATATGGGTATACTTTCCATTTTAATGGATGTGTCATGGTTAGCCGATAGTCCACTATTAAACTCGTCTCACAAATTGTGTAGTCCCTTTTACATATAAAACCAAGTGCCGGCAACATAATGGCTTCTAGAACTAAAATCCTGGTCGCTAGCGTCCACAACATGTTTCCTTAAATGATAACACGTTAGATATTTTGTACTTATCTTAATTATATGATTTGTTGTTCAACGTATTAAACATAAATAGCTTGTTAATTTATTTCGATATGAAAAACAACAACAATGTTATAAGAATTAATTAGATAAATATCAGTATATGTTGTGAAGATTAAATATCTGGTAAGAATAACACGTTCATGTATATTTACCATGTATGAAAGCGATAAGTTTTAGAATAGGAGCATGATGTTATTACAATGTATATTAACACAGACAAATCTGGGATTGATAGAATCTTCCCCTACCTTTAGGCTGTGGTAGAGAAATTTCAAACATTGGAGATTTCTCTGTTAACTCTCAAAGCAGGGAACACTTATTTTCTCAATCCTGTCATTTCAAGCACAGCGTAAGCGACAGTAAGCTGGCATGTTTGTAAACAAAAACACCTATAGCGTACGGAATTCGCATTTCACTATTATTTTTTTGCGTCACAATTGAGCGCGTTGTTACCTGCACGAGACAACTCTCTCTAGGTGGTGATCATTTCATTGTTTCCGGGTTAAAACAGATATGAAACTGTGATAGGTGGGATAAAATTATATGAATATAACATATGAAATATGGAGACATAAAACATCACCATAATGTATGAGACGATAATGTCCTGAGATAGATATTATATGTGTTACACTGTAGACATTTAGATAAAGATGTGATTTTCTTGCAAAGAGACATGGTAAGGTAATGATACTCTTACAGCGCATGTATGAATGAAAAATGAATACAACAGCATTGATTTACAGTTGTAATGTATGGTAACACTGAGGCGTAGATGGTAGGAGAGACGGATCTACAGTTGTAATGTATGGTAACACTGAGGCGTAGATGATAGGAGAGATGGATCTACAGTTGTAATGTATGGTAACACTGAGGCGTAGATGGTAGGAGAGACGCTGGTTATTATTATTTTCTACGTTTCACAGTGACCTTGGTTTTAAACTCTGTGATTTGAGCTACATAAAAAAATTTAAAAAAATATCACTGCATTGGTAGTTGAGAACTAAAATCGACTGTTTCCACCCAATAAGCAAACTGTTAGATTGTATTTTCTGCGTTTCACAGTAACCTGTTGTTATGAACTCTATACTCTGTGATACATAAAAAAAATAAAAATCTATCACTGACATTGGTAGCTTAGAACTTTCTATCGACTATTTCCACACAACATACACAGTCACATTGTAAAATGAATACCTTTTACTGAAAAGGTAGCGAGTACCATTGTACTTTGCTTTATATGTATATGAACATGTAGGAGAAATATTCTCATAACTACAAACTGCAATGAAGGGTATGGTAAACTTGTGTCAAAAATTATATTTATCCTCTGATATTGATCGAACGATGTACGGCAGACAGTATAAGACACTAGCCAAGCAGTCTGAGTGATGGCGATGTTCAATTATGTGAGTTCATTTTGTAACATAATTCTAAAGATCATCAAAATAAAGCGTTTTACATAGAAAGTTGACACACGTAAGTTTTATTGACAAAATAGAACAAAGCATTCCTTAAGCAATTCTACAATACAAATACTATTNGAACAACATTTAAATCGTGTGAAATTTACAATGATAAAGGTTGCCAATGTCTTTACTGAAACGAAGGATTTATATATGATGGTTTTTCACTTCTGACACTGTATATGTCTGCGGTTATTGAGACTCCTTTGCTTGACCATCAGACTTGACGATTTTACGTAGATGGAGGATGTAGGCCACCATAAACAACATCACGAGTCCCAGAACTGTCACCGTAATCCTGTAGGTTTTCATTGTATACCAGCCGTCTGTAAATAAAAAGTTTCGTGTCCAGCCTATTAAACAACTGATAAAATCTGTTATATGAGATATGGATATTCTACCCGAGGAGTGGGGTAATTTGGGTCTTTGCTGCAATTTGAAGCAACATACTGTACCCTAGGGGTTTTATGTCTAATAAATAGTTTACGCGTCTATTATATACAAAACATGTGGATAATGTCTTCAGTAAGGTAAGAAGGTTGAATTTTCATGAAGTATCCTCTATTTAGCTTGCATTTTACACCTAAAGTAATGAACTAGCCAAAAACACCAGTCGTATATGACAATTATTGTTATGATAAGACCTCTCTACAACAGCACATATTCAATTTAAAAGCAGAACCTGAAAAAATGGCGAGTTTTCATATTCCTTTGTCTTTGCAACAAAATCAAATTTTATATGCATTATCATTCATATTTATGTTACTTAATTATAACATCTAATAACTTTTAATAACCTAAGGAGTCAGAACTAATATGCACATTTAGCGACGCCAGGGTAGGGAAATATTTATTGTGGTGCGCCTTTTATATGTACTTACCAAAGTCTTCTGACTGTCTACTACATGCATCAATCTCCTGTTTCATCACAGTGTATGTTGTTGTCGGCAACACCTCAGCTCTGCTTGTAGGTGGGAAGTTATGGCAGATCGGAAAGTGCTGAGGTGGCTTTGGAATCCTGTCAAAAGAGCTGTTTAGGAGTACAGCCATGCCTTCGATGTTGTGAACCTGCATATGACAATGAACAATCCAGAGTCCAGGATTGTCGACCTTAATCCTAATAACCACATAACCGCCAGCAGGGACAGATATTGTGTCCTTCCGAGGAGGATTTAAAAGGTTTACATCCGGGATGTTACCCCCGCTCCAGGATTGGTTCCTCCATGTTGCTGCGTTACAAAAACTAGTTGTATAATTACCGTAACCTCTGCAGTTGATATCGTCGGCGGCTGGACTAATATAGCGTCCGGTCTTGTTGTTGTAAATACCAAAACCAACTTTAAGAACGTAAAATGAATATCCGTGGAGGTGAACGGGATGAAAACCCCCGGTACCTTTACCCATGCTGACAAGAACTAACTGTACGACATCACCAAAGTCCAATGACAACGCTTGAGTACACTCACATTCCTTCTCCTCGCCACAATCTGCAAGGTCACAAGTTGATTCTATCTCGCGTGGCTGTGTAAGTGCCGACACTGATGGCAGTTTCAGTTTCCGTCCATTTACAGAGGCAGGACCGAATCCATTTACACCAGGGAAAGCAAAATTGAGGAAATACTCCTTTAAGTGACCTTCAGACGCCACAGGCGCAGGATCCTTGTCAACTAAAGCTGTAAGTTTATCAACTGAGAGACAGTCTATAAAAAAGTTTTCAGGATAGTACAGGAAAGGACAGTTGATGACGAGACATCTGCTATTACCAGAACAAGTACGCGAGGAACTGGTAGGTTCGACTTCTGGTGCGTCCATATACCTTAATATAGCGTCTGCCCTATGGAGTCGGTCCTCTTCAACCTCTAGAGACTGTGCTCTGATCCAGTAGTTCCCAACAGCTTGATCTGCTGTCAATACAAAGTCGTAACGTTCACCGGAGTGGAGGATGACGGACTCGGCCAGAACAGGCTGAATATCATATCCATCTGTGGCCACGACACTGATATTGTGATTGTCGACTGACACTCGGAATGGATAGAGATTGTCTGCATTTATAACTCTAAACTTGTACATCTGGCCCTGTTGGACCCTGAATATGCTGAGAGGGGCACTGTTGTGCTCCTCAGTAGTACCGTTACTGTAGTGACGCCCTCGACCATTTATGATTGCTGAAGTCAGAAGAACATTCGCGAAAAAGTCCCCATCAAATAAGTAGGAATTTTTCCGTTTCACGCGATCTTCATAAATTCCACCCATTTCATATTTCAATTGATCCATATCTGCAGACCAGTGGTGATTCCATCCTTGAACCACTATGTTATGCTCAGCCATGTTATCGTTTCGGTCTCGAACCACCAAAGCTCCATAGAGGCCCTTTGTCCGTTGTGTTCCAACATGTGAGTGATACCAATATGTCCCTTTAGGTCGAGCAATAAAGTCATAGGTGAACCTTTGACCTGGCAGAATGGGACATTGTGTAATGAAGGCGACTCCATCCATCCAGGGTGTACCCTGTTGAGGTAGGCCATGCCAGTGTAGCGTTACGGTGTCCGAGTGGANAACACGAGTTATCAACCAATCTGATAATTAAAAAGCTATCATCAGAGAATTCACATTCTGTATTATGTTTATTAAGCGAGATCAAGAAAGTTTCTTATAACAAATACCCATAACTTTTTGCATGCATAAGAATTCGCACACGAGTTCTAATTGAAGATATTTTTTATGAAGCTGGAATCAGAGAGTTTCAGAGAGTTCTGATTCTGTTTGATTTATGAAACGCGATACTGAGAACTACATATATACAGACTCTCTCACGAGTTCCCATTTCATGTAGTGTAGTTTTCATGAAGCAAGCTTAAGAAAGTTTCATGAAAATCAGATAGTATAATAATGAGTTTGGTTACCGCAGATGTGTGACGTAATTGTATTACTCCTTATGAATGATACGTTACATGCTTCATATACAAAAGTATGTGATCGTGTAAATACACTTCATTCTAACCTCAGTATGCGATGAATACAAAAAAAAACCAGGTTTCATGAATACCGTCTGTCTGTCTTGTGTATACCCAAAATAGTCCTTCAACTGCCCATATCATAATCAGGCCAGAGAATAATGCATTCATGACAGTAATATTTATTAATGGTTATTGAATGGTTACGAGTTTATATAGCGTGATGGAGATATGGCCTAGATAGGATTAATTAAAAATAGGATACATGCCTGTTGAGTATAAATGATTAAGACTGACTTACCTACTTAGGTTGAGTATACACAATGTTCAGTAAGCAAAGCAGAACGGATCTCCTACCTTGCTCTCTCCTATAAAGCTATTATAAAATGTACTTTTTCTGCTTACGTCATGCTACACAACATCGCGTGTTCAATTAAGTAGGTACATACATACCTACAAAACATCATTGACACTGTTGGTGTCTGTATTGTCTCTGTACCGATTATAAATATTTAACATTTGTTTCATGACTTATCCGTTAACAGTCTTTTTTCTGAGGTGTCAGCGAGCTGCGAAGCTTCGAGTTATCTCTCTATCTGACATTTCCTATATCAAAAGTATAAAAAATAGTGATACGTTTGCTGAACTTGCTTTATCTGGTTGAATTGATTGGCTGACGTCTACCCTATATAATAGGTAAACTACTTTTCTGTCTTCATTATTAGGAATCACATAGTTATTTACTCAAGTAGCTCATAAAACCTAAACGTGATTTTACCTAAACGTTAATATATAACGGATGTAATGGCAACACATGAGTCTGAATAACATTATTTATGAGCATGTTAATGGATTTCATGAGTACAGTAGTGATATCCAAGGTAATGGTTGCGTATCCACCACCCCTGACGTCATTGCTATATATATGCCTCCGGTTATAACAATAGGAGAATAAATCTTCTTGATCTACATAACTCACGTTGAATTTTAAAACACATACAAAAGTCCTTAACACGGTATGAGTGCTAACCTCCCCCAAGGTAAAGTAGATAAATCATCTGGTCCGGTACACATACTAAGAGGGAGAAAGTTCAAATTCCATCGGTTACACCAGTGGGTCACAAATGTAAATAGAATACCGCTATAACAAGGTTTATTTCATAGTGAATGACTGAATACTACATTTTTTAACAAATGGTAAACACACTGAACTTTTTATTTGAATAACTTTCCAAGTTATGTCCCTTTACCAATGTTAATCATTTATAAAGTCATGTATGCCATAGAAAATACTATCCGAGAAGCTGTTGAGTAGTCAAGTGGTTTGTCAGTGTACTTATTAAGGTTTTATTGAAATTACATTGCCTAGGTAAAGAAATGTTACTCCTCAACAGATGCCCTTACGTTAGCTCGTCATTCAGGGACGCTATCGTTAAGCATGAAATGTTAGCTGCTACGTAAAACTAATCAACTTTTTAAACTTGCATATATTCATAAGAGATTCGATGTCGAGTTCTCACTTATATTACACAGGACAACATCATGCATCATTGTTCATTTTATATAATTTTGTAGAACACGGAGATTTTACAAAGCCTCATATGATAAGCGGCTTTCTATGGCAGAAATAAAGTCACAAAGTAACAAATGTATCAATGGCGGACAGCACTGGAAGAATCTGAAGTGCCACAGGAAACCAAATCACCTACAGACGAACCACGGGCAGGTTATACCTGCCATACATATCAAAAGAAATATAATGAAGGATTATTTACATAGAAAGTTGACACACGTAAATTATGACAATATAGAACAAAGCATTCCTTAAGCAATTCTACAATACAAATACTATTACATTTTACATACATAAAGAAACGCACACGAGTTCTCACCCCATCTGATAATTAAAAAGCTATCCTCAGAGAATTCAGACTCTATATTAAGTTTATTAAACGGGATCAAGATAGTTTCTTCTAACAAATACCCATGACTTTTTGCATGCATAAGAAATCTCACACGAGTTCTAATTGAAGATATGTTTTATGAAGCTGGAATCAGAGAGTTTCAGAGAGTTGTGATTCTGTTTGATTTTATGAAACACGATACTGAGAACTACATATATACAGACTCTCTCACGAGTTCCCATTTCATGTAGTGTAGTTTTCATGAAGCAAGCTTCAGAAAGTTTCATGAAAATCAGATAGTATAATAATGAGTATGGTTACCGCAGATGTGTGACGTAATTGTATTACTCCTTATGAATGATACGTTACATGCTTCGTATACAAAAGTATGTGATCGTGTAAATACACTTCTTTCTAACCTCAGTATGCGATGAATACAAAAAAAAAAACAGGTTCCATGAATACCGTCTGTCTGTCTTGTGTATACCCAAAATAGTCCTTCAGCTGCCCATATCATAATCAGGCAAGAGAATAATGCATTCATGACAGTAATATTTATTAATGGTTATTGAATGGTTACGGGTTTATATAGCGTGACGGAAATATGGCCTAGATAGGATTTGTTTAAAAATAGGATACATGCCTGTTGAGTATAAATGATTAAGACTGACTTACCTACTTAGGTTGAGTATACACAATGTTCAGTAAGCAAAGCAGAACGGATCTCCTACCTTGCTCTCTGCTATAAAGCTATTATAAAATGTACTTTTTTTCTGCTTACGTCATACTACACAACATCGCGTGTTCAATTAAGTAGGTACATACATATCTACAAAACATCATTGACACTGTTGGTGTCTGTATCGTCTCTGTACCGATTATAAATATTTAACATTTGTTTCATGCCTTATCAGTTAACAGTCTTTTTTCTGAGGTGTCAGCGAGCTGCGAAGCTTCGAGTTATCTCTCTATCCGACATGTCCTAATTCAAAAGTATATAAAAAATAGTTATACGTTTGCTGAACTTGCTTTATCTGGTGGAATTTGATTGGCTGACGTCTACCCAATATAATAGGTAAACTATTTTTCTGTCTTCATAATTAGGAATCACATAGTTATTTACACAAGTAGCTCATAAAACCTGAACGTGATTTTACCTAAACGTTAATATACAACGGATATAATGGTAACACATGAGGCTGAATAACATATTCTATGAGCATGTTAATGGATTTCATGAGTACAGTAGTGATATCCAAGGTAATGGTTCCGTATCCACCACCCCTGACGTCATTGCTATATATATGCCTCCTGTTATAACAATAGGAAAATAAATCTCCTTGATCTACATAACTCAAGTTGAATTTTAAAACACATACAAAAGTCCTTAACACGGTATGAGTGCTAACCTCCCCCAAGGTAAAGTAGATAAATCATCTGGTCCGGTACACATACTAAGAGGGAGAAAGTTCAAATTCCATCTGTTACACCAGTGGGTCACCAATGTAAATAGAATACCGCTATAACAAGGTTTATTTCATAGTGAATGACTGAATACTACATTTTTTAACAAATGGTAAACACACTGAACTTTTTATTTGAATAACTTTCCAAGTTATGTCCCTTTACCAATGTTAATCATTTATAAAGTCATGTATGCCATAGAAAATACTATCCGAGAAGCTGTTGAGTAGTCAAGTGGTTTGTCAGTGTACTTATTAAGGTTTTATTGAAATTACATTGCCTAGGTAAAGAAATGTTACTCCTCAACAGATGCCCTTACGTTAGCTCGTCATTCAGGGACGCTATCGTTAAGCATGAAATGTTAGCTGCTACGTAAAACTAATCAACTTTTTAAACTTGCATATATTCATAAGAGATTCGATGTCGAGTTCTCACTTATATTACACAGGACAACATCATGCATCATTGTTCATTTTATATAATTTTGTAGAACACGGAGATTTTACAAAGCCTCATATGATAAGCGGCTTTCTATGGCAGAAATAAAGTCACAAAGTAACAAATGTATCAATGGCGGACAGCACTGGAAGAATCTGAAGTGCCACAGGAAACCAAATCACCTACAGACGAACCACGGGCAGGTTATACCTGCCATACATATCAAAAGAAATATAATGAAGGATTATTTACATAGAAAGTTGACACACGTAAATTATGACAATATAGAACAAAGCATTCCTTAAGCAATTCTACAATACAAATACTATTACATTTTACATACATAAAGAAACGCACACGAGTTCTCACCCCATCTGATAATTAAAAAGCTATCCTCAGAGAATTCAGACTCTATATTAAGTTTATTAAACGGGATCAAGATAGTTTCTTCTAACAAATACCCATGACTTTTTGCATGCATAAGAAATCTCACACGAGTTCTAATTGAAGATATGTTTTATGAAGCTGGAATCAGAGAGTTTCAGAGAGTTGTGATTCTGTTTGATTTTATGAAACACGATACTGAGAACTACATATATACAGACTCTCTCACGAGTTCCCATTTCATGTAGTGTAGTTTTCATGAAGCAAGCTTCAGAAAGTTTCATGAAAATCAGATAGTATAATAATGAGTATGGTTACCGCAGATGTGTGACGTAATTGTATTACTCCTTATGAATGATACGTTACATGCTTCGTATACAAAAGTATGTGATCGTGTAAATACACTTCTTTCTAACCTCAGTATGCGATGAATACAAAAAAAAAAACAGGTTCCATGAATACCGTCTGTCTGTCTTGTGTATACCCAAAATAGTCCTTCAGCTGCCCATATCATAATCAGGCAAGAGAATAATGCATTCATGACAGTAATATTTATTAATGGTTATTGAATGGTTACGGGTTTATATAGCGTGACGGAAATATGGCCTAGATAGGATTTGTTTAAAAATAGGATACATGCCTGTTGAGTATAAATGATTAAGACTGACTTACCTACTTAGGTTGAGTATACACAATGTTCAGTAAGCAAAGCAGAACGGATCTCCTACCTTGCTCTCTGCTATAAAGCTATTATAAAATGTACTTTTTTTCTGCTTACGTCATACTACACAACATCGCGTGTTCAATTAAGTAGGTACATACATATCTACAAAACATCATTGACACTGTTGGTGTCTGTATCGTCTCTGTACCGATTATAAATATTTAACATTTGTTTCATGCCTTATCAGTTAACAGTCTTTTTTCTGAGGTGTCAGCGAGCTGCGAAGCTTCGAGTTATCTCTCTATCCGACATGTCCTAATTCAAAAGTATATAAAAAATAGTTATACGTTTGCTGAACTTGCTTTATCTGGTGGAATTTGATTGGCTGACGTCTACCCAATATAATAGGTAAACTATTTTTCTGTCTTCATAATTAGGAATCACATAGTTATTTACACAAGTAGCTCATAAAACCTGAACGTGATTTTACCTAAACGTTAATATACAACGGATATAATGGTAACACATGAGGCTGAATAACATATTCTATGAGCATGTTAATGGATTTCATGAGTACAGTAGTGATATCCAAGGTAATGGTTCCGTATCCACCACCCCTGACGTCATTGCTATATATATGCCTCCTGTTATAACAATAGGAAAATAAATCTCCTTGATCTACATAACTCAAGTTGAATTTTAAAACACATACAAAAGTCCTTAACACGGTATGAGTGCTAACCTCCCCCAAGGTAAAGTAGATAAATCATCTGGTCCGGTACACATACTAAGAGGGAGAAAGTTCAAATTCCATCTGTTACACCAGTGGGTCACCAATGTAAATAGAATACCGCTATAACAAGGTTTATTTCATAGTGAATGACTGAATACTACATTTTTTAACAAATGGTAAACACACTGAACTTTTTATTTGAATAACTTTCCAAGTTATGTCCCTTTACCAATGTTAATCATTTATAAAGTCATGTATGCCATAGAAAATACTATCCGAGAAGCTGTTGAGTAGTCAAGTGGTTTGTCAGTGTACTTATTAAGGTTTTATTGAAATTACATTGCCTAGGTAAAGAAATGTTACTCCTCAACAGATGCCCTTACGTTAGCTCGTCATTCAGGGACGCTATCGTTAAGCATGAAATGTTAGCTGCTACGTAAAACTAATCAACTTTTTAAACTTGCATATATTCATAAGAGATTCGATGTCGAGTTCTCACTTATATTACACAGGACAACATCATGCATCATTGTTCATTTTATATAATTTTGTAGAACACGGAGATTTTACAAAGCCTCATATGATAAGCGGCTTTCTATGGCAGAAATAAAGTCACAAAGTAACAAATGTATCAATGGCGGACAGCACTGGAAGAATCTGAAGTGCCACAGGAAACCAAATCACCTACAGACGAACCACGGGCAGGTTATACCTGCCATACATATCAAAAGAAATATAATGAAGGATTATTTACATAGAAAGTTGACACACGTAAATTATGACAATATAGAACAAAGCATTCCTTAAGCAATTCTACAATACAAATACTATTACATTTTACATACATAAAGAAACGCACACGAGTTCTCACCCCATCTGATAATTAAAAAGCTATCCTCAGAGAATTCAGACTCTATATTAAGTTTATTAAACGGGATCAAGATAGTTTCTTCTAACAAATACCCATGACTTTTTGCATGCATAAGAAATCTCACACGAGTTCTAATTGAAGATATGTTTTATGAAGCTGGAATCAGAGAGTTTCAGAGAGTTGTGATTCTGTTTGATTTTATGAAACACGATACTGAGAACTACATATATACAGACTCTCTCACGAGTTCCCATTTCATGTAGTGTAGTTTTCATGAAGCAAGCTTCAGAAAGTTTCATGAAAATCAGATAGTATAATAATGAGTATGGTTACCGCAGATGTGTGACGTAATTGTATTACTCCTTATGAATGATACGTTACATGCTTCGTATACAAAAGTATGTGATCGTGTAAATACACTTCTTTCTAACCTCAGTATGCGATGAATACAAAAAAAAAAACAGGTTCCATGAATACCGTCTGTCTGTCTTGTGTATACCCAAAATAGTCCTTCAGCTGCCCATATCATAATCAGGCAAGAGAATAATGCATTCATGACAGTAATATTTATTAATGGTTATTGAATGGTTACGGGTTTATATAGCGTGACGGAAATATGGCCTAGATAGGATTTGTTTAAAAATAGGATACATGCCTGTTGAGTATAAATGATTAAGACTGACTTACCTACTTAGGTTGAGTATACACAATGTTCAGTAAGCAAAGCAGAACGGATCTCCTACCTTGCTCTCTGCTATAAAGCTATTATAAAATGTACTTTTTTTCTGCTTACGTCATACTACACAACATCGCGTGTTCAATTAAGTAGGTACATACATATCTACAAAACATCATTGACACTGTTGGTGTCTGTATCGTCTCTGTACCGATTATAAATATTTAACATTTGTTTCATGCCTTATCAGTTAACAGTCTTTTTTCTGAGGTGTCAGCGAGCTGCGAAGCTTCGAGTTATCTCTCTATCCGACATGTCCTAATTCAAAAGTATATAAAAAATAGTTATACGTTTGCTGAACTTGCTTTATCTGGTGGAATTTGATTGGCTGACGTCTACCCAATATAATAGGTAAACTATTTTTCTGTCTTCATAATTAGGAATCACATAGTTATTTACACAAGTAGCTCATAAAACCTGAACGTGATTTTACCTAAACGTTAATATACAACGGATATAATGGTAACACATGAGGCTGAATAACATATTCTATGAGCATGTTAATGGATTTCATGAGTACAGTAGTGATATCCAAGGTAATGGTTCCGTATCCACCACCCCTGACGTCATTGCTATATATATGCCTCCTGTTATAACAATAGGAAAATAAATCTCCTTGATCTACATAACTCAAGTTGAATTTTAAAACACATACAAAAGTCCTTAACACGGTATGAGTGCTAACCTCCCCCAAGGTAAAGTAGATAAATCATCTGGTCCGGTACACATACTAAGAGGGAGAAAGTTCAAATTCCATCTGTTACACCAGTGGGTCACCAATGTAAATAGAATACCGCTATAACAAGGTTTATTTCATAGTGAATGACTGAATACTACATTTTTTAACAAATGGTAAACACACTGAACTTTTTATTTGAATAACTTTCCAAGTTATGTCCCTTTACCAATGTTAATCATTTATAAAGTCATGTATGCCATAGAAAATACTATCCGAGAAGCTGTTGAGTAGTCAAGTGGTTTGTCAGTGTACTTATTAAGGTTTTATTGAAATTACATTGCCTAGGTAAAGAAATGTTACTCCTCAACAGATGCCCTTACGTTAGCTCGTCATTCAGGGACGCTATCGTTAAGCATGAAATGTTAGCTGCTACGTAAAACTAATCAACTTTTTAAACTTGCATATATTCATAAGAGATTCGATGTCGAGTTCTCACTTATATTACACAGGACAACATCATGCATCATTGTTCATTTTATATAATTTTGTAGAACACGGAGATTTTACAAAGCCTCATATGATAAGCGGCTTTCTATGGCAGAAATAAAGTCACAAAGTAACAAATGTATCAATGGCGGACAGCACTGGAAGAATCTGAAGTGCCACAGGAAACCAAATCACCTACAGACGAACCACGGGCAGGTTATACCTGCCATACATATCAAAAGAAATATAATGAAGGATTATTTACATAGAAAGTTGACACACGTAAATTATGACAATATAGAACAAAGCATTCCTTAAGCAATTCTACAATACAAATACTATTACATTTTACATACATAAAGAAACGCACACGAGTTCTCACCCCATCTGATAATTAAAAAGCTATCCTCAGAGAATTCAGACTCTATATTAAGTTTATTAAACGGGATCAAGATAGTTTCTTCTAACAAATACCCATGACTTTTTGCATGCATAAGAAATCTCACACGAGTTCTAATTGAAGATATGTTTTATGAAGCTGGAATCAGAGAGTTTCAGAGAGTTGTGATTCTGTTTGATTTTATGAAACACGATACTGAGAACTACATATATACAGACTCTCTCACGAGTTCCCATTTCATGTAGTGTAGTTTTCATGAAGCAAGCTTCAGAAAGTTTCATGAAAATCAGATAGTATAATAATGAGTATGGTTACCGCAGATGTGTGACGTAATTGTATTACTCCTTATGAATGATACGTTACATGCTTCGTATACAAAAGTATGTGATCGTGTAAATACACTTCTTTCTAACCTCAGTATGCGATGAATACAAAAAAAAAAACAGGTTCCATGAATACCGTCTGTCTGTCTTGTGTATACCCAAAATAGTCCTTCAGCTGCCCATATCATAATCAGGCAAGAGAATAATGCATTCATGACAGTAATATTTATTAATGGTTATTGAATGGTTACGGGTTTATATAGCGTGACGGAAATATGGCCTAGATAGGATTTGTTTAAAAATAGGATACATGCCTGTTGAGTATAAATGATTAAGACTGACTTACCTACTTAGGTTGAGTATACACAATGTTCAGTAAGCAAAGCAGAACGGATCTCCTACCTTGCTCTCTGCTATAAAGCTATTATAAAATGTACTTTTTTTCTGCTTACGTCATACTACACAACATCGCGTGTTCAATTAAGTAGGTACATACATATCTACAAAACATCATTGACACTGTTGGTGTCTGTATCGTCTCTGTACCGATTATAAATATTTAACATTTGTTTCATGCCTTATCAGTTAACAGTCTTTTTTCTGAGGTGTCAGCGAGCTGCGAAGCTTCGAGTTATCTCTCTATCCGACATGTCCTAATTCAAAAGTATATAAAAAATAGTTATACGTTTGCTGAACTTGCTTTATCTGGTGGAATTTGATTGGCTGACGTCTACCCAATATAATAGGTAAACTATTTTTCTGTCTTCATAATTAGGAATCACATAGTTATTTACACAAGTAGCTCATAAAACCTGAACGTGATTTTACCTAAACGTTAATATACAACGGATATAATGGTAACACATGAGGCTGAATAACATATTCTATGAGCATGTTAATGGATTTCATGAGTACAGTAGTGATATCCAAGGTAATGGTTCCGTATCCACCACCCCTGACGTCATTGCTATATATATGCCTCCTGTTATAACAATAGGAAAATAAATCTCCTTGATCTACATAACTCAAGTTGAATTTTAAAACACATACAAAAGTCCTTAACACGGTATGAGTGCTAACCTCCCCCAAGGTAAAGTAGATAAATCATCTGGTCCGGTACACATACTAAGAGGGAGAAAGTTCAAATTCCATCTGTTACACCAGTGGGTCACCAATGTAAATAGAATACCGCTATAACAAGGTTTATTTCATAGTGAATGACTGAATACTACATTTTTTAACAAATGGTAAACACACTGAACTTTTTATTTGAATAACTTTCCAAGTTATGTCCCTTTACCAATGTTAATCATTTATAAAGTCATGTATGCCATAGAAAATACTATCCGAGAAGCTGTTGAGTAGTCAAGTGGTTTGTCAGTGTACTTATTAAGGTTTTATTGAAATTACATTGCCTAGGTAAAGAAATGTTACTCCTCAACAGATGCCCTTACGTTAGCTCGTCATTCAGGGACGCTATCGTTAAGCATGAAATGTTAGCTGCTACGTAAAACTAATCAACTTTTTAAACTTGCATATATTCATAAGAGATTCGATGTCGAGTTCTCACTTATATTACACAGGACAACATCATGCATCATTGTTCATTTTATATAATTTTGTAGAACACGGAGATTTTACAAAGCCTCATATGATAAGCGGCTTTCTATGGCAGAAATAAAGTCACAAAGTAACAAATGTATCAATGGCGGACAGCACTGGAAGAATCTGAAGTGCCACAGGAAACCAAATCACCTACAGACGAACCACGGGCAGGTTATACCTGCCATACATATCAAAAGAAATATAATGAAGGATTATTTACATAGAAAGTTGACACACGTAAATTATGACAATATAGAACAAAGCATTCCTTAAGCAATTCTACAATACAAATACTATTACATTTTACATACATAAAGAAACGCACACGAGTTCTCACCCCATCTGATAATTAAAAAGCTATCCTCAGAGAATTCAGACTCTATATTAAGTTTATTAAACGGGATCAAGATAGTTTCTTCTAACAAATACCCATGACTTTTTGCATGCATAAGAAATCTCACACGAGTTCTAATTGAAGATATGTTTTATGAAGCTGGAATCAGAGAGTTTCAGAGAGTTGTGATTCTGTTTGATTTTATGAAACACGATACTGAGAACTACATATATACAGACTCTCTCACGAGTTCCCATTTCATGTAGTGTAGTTTTCATGAAGCAAGCTTCAGAAAGTTTCATGAAAATCAGATAGTATAATAATGAGTATGGTTACCGCAGATGTGTGACGTAATTGTATTACTCCTTATGAATGATACGTTACATGCTTCGTATACAAAAGTATGTGATCGTGTAAATACACTTCTTTCTAACCTCAGTATGCGATGAATACAAAAAAAAAAACAGGTTCCATGAATACCGTCTGTCTGTCTTGTGTATACCCAAAATAGTCCTTCAGCTGCCCATATCATAATCAGGCAAGAGAATAATGCATTCATGACAGTAATATTTATTAATGGTTATTGAATGGTTACGGGTTTATATAGCGTGACGGAAATATGGCCTAGATAGGATTTGTTTAAAAATAGGATACATGCCTGTTGAGTATAAATGATTAAGACTGACTTACCTACTTAGGTTGAGTATACACAATGTTCAGTAAGCAAAGCAGAACGGATCTCCTACCTTGCTCTCTGCTATAAAGCTATTATAAAATGTACTTTTTTTCTGCTTACGTCATACTACACAACATCGCGTGTTCAATTAAGTAGGTACATACATATCTACAAAACATCATTGACACTGTTGGTGTCTGTATCGTCTCTGTACCGATTATAAATATTTAACATTTGTTTCATGCCTTATCAGTTAACAGTCTTTTTTCTGAGGTGTCAGCGAGCTGCGAAGCTTCGAGTTATCTCTCTATCCGACATGTCCTAATTCAAAAGTATATAAAAAATAGTTATACGTTTGCTGAACTTGCTTTATCTGGTGGAATTTGATTGGCTGACGTCTACCCAATATAATAGGTAAACTATTTTTCTGTCTTCATAATTAGGAATCACATAGTTATTTACACAAGTAGCTCATAAAACCTGAACGTGATTTTACCTAAACGTTAATATACAACGGATATAATGGTAACACATGAGGCTGAATAACATATTCTATGAGCATGTTAATGGATTTCATGAGTACAGTAGTGATATCCAAGGTAATGGTTCCGTATCCACCACCCCTGACGTCATTGCTATATATATGCCTCCTGTTATAACAATAGGAAAATAAATCTCCTTGATCTACATAACTCAAGTTGAATTTTAAAACACATACAAAAGTCCTTAACACGGTATGAGTGCTAACCTCCCCCAAGGTAAAGTAGATAAATCATCTGGTCCGGTACACATACTAAGAGGGAGAAAGTTCAAATTCCATCTGTTACACCAGTGGGTCACCAATGTAAATAGAATACCGCTATAACAAGGTTTATTTCATAGTGAATGACTGAATACTACATTTTTTAACAAATGGTAAACACACTGAACTTTTTATTTGAATAACTTTCCAAGTTATGTCCCTTTACCAATGTTAATCATTTATAAAGTCATGTATGCCATAGAAAATACTATCCGAGAAGCTGTTGAGTAGTCAAGTGGTTTGTCAGTGTACTTATTAAGGTTTTATTGAAATTACATTGCCTAGGTAAAGAAATGTTACTCCTCAACAGATGCCCTTACGTTAGCTCGTCATTCAGGGACGCTATCGTTAAGCATGAAATGTTAGCTGCTACGTAAAACTAATCAACTTTTTAAACTTGCATATATTCATAAGAGATTCGATGTCGAGTTCTCACTTATATTACACAGGACAACATCATGCATCATTGTTCATTTTATATAATTTTGTAGAACACGGAGATTTTACAAAGCCTCATATGATAAGCGGCTTTCTATGGCAGAAATAAAGTCACAAAGTAACAAATGTATCAATGGCGGACAGCACTGGAAGAATCTGAAGTGCCACAGGAAACCAAATCACCTACAGACGAACCACGGGCAGGTTATACCTGCCATACATATCAAAAGAAATATAATGAAGGATTATTTACATAGAAAGTTGACACACGTAAATTATGACAATATAGAACAAAGCATTCCTTAAGCAATTCTACAATACAAATACTATTACATTTTACATACATAAAGAAACGCACACGAGTTCTCACCCCATCTGATAATTAAAAAGCTATCCTCAGAGAATTCAGACTCTATATTAAGTTTATTAAACGGGATCAAGATAGTTTCTTCTAACAAATACCCATGACTTTTTGCATGCATAAGAAATCTCACACGAGTTCTAATTGAAGATATGTTTTATGAAGCTGGAATCAGAGAGTTTCAGAGAGTTGTGATTCTGTTTGATTTTATGAAACACGATACTGAGAACTACATATATACAGACTCTCTCACGAGTTCCCATTTCATGTAGTGTAGTTTTCATGAAGCAAGCTTCAGAAAGTTTCATGAAAATCAGATAGTATAATAATGAGTATGGTTACCGCAGATGTGTGACGTAATTGTATTACTCCTTATGAATGATACGTTACATGCTTCGTATACAAAAGTATGTGATCGTGTAAATACACTTCTTTCTAACCTCAGTATGCGATGAATACAAAAAAAAAAACAGGTTCCATGAATACCGTCTGTCTGTCTTGTGTATACCCAAAATAGTCCTTCAGCTGCCCATATCATAATCAGGCAAGAGAATAATGCATTCATGACAGTAATATTTATTAATGGTTATTGAATGGTTACGGGTTTATATAGCGTGACGGAAATATGGCCTAGATAGGATTTGTTTAAAAATAGGATACATGCCTGTTGAGTATAAATGATTAAGACTGACTTACCTACTTAGGTTGAGTATACACAATGTTCAGTAAGCAAAGCAGAACGGATCTCCTACCTTGCTCTCTGCTATAAAGCTATTATAAAATGTACTTTTTTTCTGCTTACGTCATACTACACAACATCGCGTGTTCAATTAAGTAGGTACATACATATCTACAAAACATCATTGACACTGTTGGTGTCTGTATCGTCTCTGTACCGATTATAAATATTTAACATTTGTTTCATGCCTTATCAGTTAACAGTCTTTTTTCTGAGGTGTCAGCGAGCTGCGAAGCTTCGAGTTATCTCTCTATCCGACATGTCCTAATTCAAAAGTATATAAAAAATAGTTATACGTTTGCTGAACTTGCTTTATCTGGTGGAATTTGATTGGCTGACGTCTACCCAATATAATAGGTAAACTATTTTTCTGTCTTCATAATTAGGAATCACATAGTTATTTACACAAGTAGCTCATAAAACCTGAACGTGATTTTACCTAAACGTTAATATACAACGGATATAATGGTAACACATGAGGCTGAATAACATATTCTATGAGCATGTTAATGGATTTCATGAGTACAGTAGTGATATCCAAGGTAATGGTTCCGTATCCACCACCCCTGACGTCATTGCTATATATATGCCTCCTGTTATAACAATAGGAAAATAAATCTCCTTGATCTACATAACTCAAGTTGAATTTTAAAACACATACAAAAGTCCTTAACACGGTATGAGTGCTAACCTCCCCCAAGGTAAAGTAGATAAATCATCTGGTCCGGTACACATACTAAGAGGGAGAAAGTTCAAATTCCATCTGTTACACCAGTGGGTCACCAATGTAAATAGAATACCGCTATAACAAGGTTTATTTCATAGTGAATGACTGAATACTACATTTTTTAACAAATGGTAAACACACTGAACTTTTTATTTGAATAACTTTCCAAGTTATGTCCCTTTACCAATGTTAATCATTTATAAAGTCATGTATGCCATAGAAAATACTATCCGAGAAGCTGTTGAGTAGTCAAGTGGTTTGTCAGTGTACTTATTAAGGTTTTATTGAAATTACATTGCCTAGGTAAAGAAATGTTACTCCTCAACAGATGCCCTTACGTTAGCTCGTCATTCAGGGACGCTATCGTTAAGCATGAAATGTTAGCTGCTACGTAAAACTAATCAACTTTTTAAACTTGCATATATTCATAAGAGATTCGATGTCGAGTTCTCACTTATATTACACAGGACAACATCATGCATCATTGTTCATTTTATATAATTTTGTAGAACACGGAGATTTTACAAAGCCTCATATGATAAGCGGCTTTCTATGGCAGAAATAAAGTCACAAAGTAACAAATGTATCAATGGCGGACAGCACTGGAAGAATCTGAAGTGCCACAGGAAACCAAATCACCTACAGACGAACCACGGGCAGGTTATACCTGCCATACATATCAAAAGAAATATAATGAAGGATTATTTACATAGAAAGTTGACACACGTAAATTATGACAATATAGAACAAAGCATTCCTTAAGCAATTCTACAATACAAATACTATTACATTTTACATACATAAAGAAACGCACACGAGTTCTCACCCCATCTGATAATTAAAAAGCTATCCTCAGAGAATTCAGACTCTATATTAAGTTTATTAAACGGGATCAAGATAGTTTCTTCTAACAAATACCCATGACTTTTTGCATGCATAAGAAATCTCACACGAGTTCTAATTGAAGATATGTTTTATGAAGCTGGAATCAGAGAGTTTCAGAGAGTTGTGATTCTGTTTGATTTTATGAAACACGATACTGAGAACTACATATATACAGACTCTCTCACGAGTTCCCATTTCATGTAGTGTAGTTTTCATGAAGCAAGCTTCAGAAAGTTTCATGAAAATCAGATAGTATAATAATGAGTATGGTTACCGCAGATGTGTGACGTAATTGTATTACTCCTTATGAATGATACGTTACATGCTTCGTATACAAAAGTATGTGATCGTGTAAATACACTTCTTTCTAACCTCAGTATGCGATGAATACAAAAAAAAAAACAGGTTCCATGAATACCGTCTGTCTGTCTTGTGTATACCCAAAATAGTCCTTCAGCTGCCCATATCATAATCAGGCAAGAGAATAATGCATTCATGACAGTAATATTTATTAATGGTTATTGAATGGTTACGGGTTTATATAGCGTGACGGAAATATGGCCTAGATAGGATTTGTTTAAAAATAGGATACATGCCTGTTGAGTATAAATGATTAAGACTGACTTACCTACTTAGGTTGAGTATACACAATGTTCAGTAAGCAAAGCAGAACGGATCTCCTACCTTGCTCTCTGCTATAAAGCTATTATAAAATGTACTTTTTTTCTGCTTACGTCATACTACACAACATCGCGTGTTCAATTAAGTAGGTACATACATATCTACAAAACATCATTGACACTGTTGGTGTCTGTATCGTCTCTGTACCGATTATAAATATTTAACATTTGTTTCATGCCTTATCAGTTAACAGTCTTTTTTCTGAGGTGTCAGCGAGCTGCGAAGCTTCGAGTTATCTCTCTATCCGACATGTCCTAATTCAAAAGTATATAAAAAATAGTTATACGTTTGCTGAACTTGCTTTATCTGGTGGAATTTGATTGGCTGACGTCTACCCAATATAATAGGTAAACTATTTTTCTGTCTTCATAATTAGGAATCACATAGTTATTTACACAAGTAGCTCATAAAACCTGAACGTGATTTTACCTAAACGTTAATATACAACGGATATAATGGTAACACATGAGGCTGAATAACATATTCTATGAGCATGTTAATGGATTTCATGAGTACAGTAGTGATATCCAAGNTCATTGGCTACAATCACCAGACGTTCTTCCTCCCACCCATCGGCAGTGATAACCTCCTCTGTTGGAATTGGTATCGCAGTTTCAGGATCTACGACATCATGTCGGTAAAGCTTTCCCTGGTACGGATACACTTTTTCCTGTGTTTGATGTCTCATAGTCATCTGATATTCAACCGTCAAGGATGTCACACAAATCTCTTCTTCCATACCACATTCAAATCCTTTTACCGTACATAAAATGGAAACCAGGACCACCAGTTTGATAGCGAATATCTTCATCCTAAATAATAAATATAGTGTTATAATTGAATTGTAGTATTTTAGCGAAAAAAATGTATCATTCCAATATGATTTTTTTCTAATTACTTCTTGGTTTTATTTAGCTAATTTAATGAAAAGGCAATTTTGTTTTTTATATCGAAGTACTGCAAAATATCCATGTCTTCCTACTTACCAAAAATTGAAAAAAATACATTGTTTGCGATGTACAGAAATAGAGTAGATCTAATTGTCTGTTGAACATAATGTATTAGATGTTATACATTGGTGGTGGTCATGCTTACTATATGATATATGTTATTGGACATAGTTACAATAGAGGAGACAGTCAAAATATATCTCCTCAACAGCAATACAGGAAATGATTATCAAAATAATCAATTGCATGATCAATGTAATACACACAATGGTTCATTATAATCAGTTTGGAACAGATTCTATCCTTGTTCATCCCGAAGGTGATCATCTAAATGAAATTGCATATGTCGGAATGTGTTCATTAGGGAGTATTTAATGGACAACTAACGCGGATAAATACAGTTTTAAAAAACCGAGGTTTTTAAACTATCTAACATAGAGAAGTAAAATGAATGTCGTTTATAACGTTTAGGATAAAAAGTATAATTATTTTATCTATGACATCACTATAACCTCCAATGTTAAATATCGTCACTTTTTCTCTTTCAAATAAAAACAATTTATTTAAAAATGAGAATATACTTTCCATATATGTTTGCTTTCAATAAGCCAAAAAATTGACTTTCAATTATTGGAATGTGGATAAATACATTTCTCAAGTTATCCAAAGCCATTTCCCTACACATAGAATGTAAATAAGACTATGAGTTGCTTTTATTACATACTTACTAATCAATTCGGTTTATTTTGTATATGCGATACGACACAATTGCTCTAACCCATATCAGCCCTTGCCGTATCACACCCAAAAAGCCGTATCAGCCCCCGCCGTATCAAACCCCAAAACCCGTATCAGCCCGCAAAGCCCGTATAACACCCCTTTTGGAAATTTTTCGTTTTTCAATATTTCAAAAGAAAAATAGATCACAAGACAGTAGCTTTTATTACATACTTACTAATCAATTCGTTTTTTTTTGTATATGCGATACGACACAATTGCTCTAACCCATATCAGCCCTTGCCGTATCACACTCAAAAACCCATATCAGCCCCCGCTGCATCACACCCCAAAACCCGTATTAGCCCGCAAAACCCATACCATACCCCTTTTGGGAAAAAAAATCGTTTTTTAAATATTTCAAAAATAAAAATAAATCATAAGATAGTAGTTTTTATTAGTAAGTATGAAATAAACAGAATAAAACACGCCTTTTTCCATATCACACCCAGTATCAACCTCGACCAATATCAGTCCTCGGGTCTTCGGCCCTTGGGCTGATATTGCAGTATCGGGTTGATACTGGGTGTGATATGGAAAAAGGCATGTATTATTCTCTATTACTAGTAAGTATGTAATAAACAGAATAAAACACGCCTTTTTCCGTATCACACATCCAGTATCAACCCTCGACCAATAGCAGCCCCCGGGCTGATATTGCAGTCTCGGGTTGATACTGGGTGTGATATGGAAAAAGGCATGTATTATTCTCTATTTATTTAATATAAGATTTGAACTTTTCAAATGGTAATGCATGCGTAAAAAAGATACATTTTTCACGATTAAAGCGAAATACAGAAATGATAATTTTGACGTCGTAAAATCAATATTTTTTTTATTTTTTTGAAATGAAATATCATTTGAAAGCATATTATAATAGGTGTTTAATACGATATGATTATATTTAAGTTTAACCTACAAAGTTATAACGTTTGTGTTAGACCTATCCATAGGTAAAGGAAAAGGCTCGACACCTTCAATAAGATTGACCAAGACAAATAGAATTATTTCATTTTGATGAGAGATACCATAAATAATTAATGAAACTAAATTTGGTAATAAGCAACTACTATTTGCATTTCAATACATCTTAAGTAACATTGGTTTATTAAAGCCTTTCTAAATAATGTATATGAAAGATTAAGCGATGGTTATGCCTCAATCTTTATTTTTTATGAAGAGCAAACTGTGTAAATTCCGCATCTATAGTATCGTTCCATTCGGGGGTGGCCTCCTATCAGTGGTGCAGTCCTAAGATGACATAACGCTTCTATATCTTTATTATCAAAATCAAGCTATTAATAAAATCTGGAAGGAAAAAACTTATTGTGAGGTAAAAACAAAGTCATACTTGACTGCGGGTGAATTTGCTGTAAAAGTAGTTATTCATTAAGAATCATTTCATGTAATAGGACATGTCTAGAACGCTGATATTCCTTCAAATGATAAATTCTGAAAGTGGTTTATTTATTACTAAATTCACACACATTTCACTACATGTGTTTTGTATGCGATGCATTACAAATACAATGGACCTGGAAATTACGAATCAACTAAACTTTTCTTATGATAATGAACATTGGATTTACGGTGATATGATATCTAATACAATCTGCAATTTCTCAGAGGCTTACTTCAAAAGTTAACGTTATATAAAGATGTAATCATCCAATTCTGTTCAATTATATATTAACAATAGTGTAATGTCTTTATGACAGATAAAAAGCCTTAAAAAAATAAAAATAAAAATAGCACTTTGCTATAATGTGAGGTATGAATTCCGCAGCACGCTATTCAATGCATTAGAAACAACATACAGTGGCGTATACATTTTAGCTGATTTTGCACTAATACCGCTAGCATTCGACATGTTAAAGTTAAACATTAAACTTGGACTGTATCACAAGCCAAATGTCTTTTATCTGATATACACAACAAAATACGCTTTTGTTCGTTGGCTTTTTAGGGGTTACAGATTTCTTTCTTGATATTAACGAAGAACAAAATGTATGCGTGATACTTTAGCGAACGGTATACAGGTGACAAGCAAACATAAATGGCGGTAGAAGTGTAAAGCAAATAAGCGTTAGTAATGATTCAAGATTTCAAGATTTTTTATTACGCTCTGACACACAAAGTGTGTAACAAGAGGTCAAACAAAATAACCTCAATCAAAATAAAACATGACAGAGATGTGATGTATGGGACAACTAAATGCACAATCGCGGTGTAAGCTCTGATAGAACATATTCACTCCAGCGTGAAGAAATACGATTTAGAAAGGAACTTCAGGTGTCAATCACCTGTGAATCATTTGAGGTTGTTTACACGAACCCCATAATGCCATTTATTGTAAAGAGTCTTCTTTCAAATAAATAAAATGTACTGTAGCTGTTATTTTTGTATAGACTCGTGCATAGTTACCTCTTGTAGGTTAATATGATTTAAGCTCTGAAGGAACAAACACATTTGATGAAAAAAGATTTTAGCATAAAATGGTTAGATGCATTTTAATAGTTTTATATCGATTTAGTTATTCATTTAAATTATCAATTAACCATCAGAAAGAATATCGGTGTTTTAAAGATGCACTCAGTCATTTCCACCATAAGATAATAAAACTGAAAAAGAACACTATATACCAGTACCTTTTCCTTTTTCCTTACTGAGTGAATTACGTGTAAACTGTCCAGAACGTCACCACCTCTGTCGTACCACTTAAATGTTCATGTAAATACCTCCATCGCCGTCAACAGCATTGCTTTAGATAGAGAAGACGATATCTTCTACCCACAATGCAAGCTGATGGTAGCTGAAACTGGTGTAGGTAGGCCCTTGATGTGTGCTGCAGTAACTATAAAGTTAACTAGTAAAGGTACGCCAAAGGTATGTTGTAATTATTGACCTCATTGTAGGTATACTGGTTAGGTACACTCTAGGTATATGATGCGGTATTTGACCTCGATACTTTATATAGATAAACTCTTGATGTGGTATATAATCATTGCCCTCGATATCTTGTGTAGTAAGACCATGGGTATGATATTTAGTTGTTGACCACGGTAACGTGTGTGGGTAGACTTAAGGTATGTCATGTAATCATGGCCCTCGATAATTTGTGTAGTAAGACCCTGGGTATGATATTTAGTTGTTGACCACGGTAACGTGTGTGGGTAGAATTAAGGTATGTTATGTAATCATTGCCCTCGATAACTTGTGTAGTAAGACCCTGGGTATGATATTAAGTTGTTGACCACGGTAACGTGTGTGGGTAGACTTAAGGTATGGTATGTAATCATGGCCCTCGATAACTTGTGTAGTAAGACCCTGGGTAGGATATTTAGTTGTTGACCACGGTAATGTGTGTGGGTAGACTTAAGGTATGTCATGTAATCATTGCCCTCGATAACTTGTGTAGTAAGACCCTGGGTATGATATTAAACTGTTGACCAAGGTAGCGTGTGTGGGTAGACTTAAGGTATGGTATGTAATCATGGCCCTCGATAACTTGTGTAGTAAGACCATGGGTATGATATTAAGTTGTTGACCACGGTAATGTGTGTGGGTAGACTTAAGGTATGTTATGTAATCATTGCCCTCGATAACTTGTGTAGTAAGACACTGGGTATGATATTTAGCTGTTGACTACAGTAACGTGTGTGGGTAGACTATAAGGTATGTTATGTAAGTATTGCCCTCGATGACTTGTGTAGTAATACCCTAGGTATGATATTTAGTTGACTACGGTAATGTGTGTGCGTAGAATTAAGGTATGTTATGTAATTATTGCCCTCGATAACTTATGTAGTTAGACCCTGGGTATAATATTTAGTTGTAGACCACGGTAACATGTGTGGGTAGACCTTGGTTGATTTAAAGTAGTTGACTCCACAAGAGCGTGTCCACTGCGGTAAGTAGACCTTTTGCATGTCATATATATAGTTAGCGGTCCTCAAGACTGAATTGACCATGTCTTTTAAAGAAGATGTGGCTGTAGAGTAGCTACTTGTCCACTAATTAAATGGATCTAGATGAATGTAACAAACACATTTGAACAAAGGATAACAAAAATGAAACTATTATTACAAGCTATCTACGTTTAATAACATCAGTTGTCCCATCGATTTATCGAAAGCCTTCCTCAATACCAGATATGAAATCATCATTGGTGTAGATCTAGTATAAAATTACGTTGTGATAATTGTATTATCAAAATCAGTAAGACTACACAAAATAATGCGTATAAGCGAAAGTAGGTTTATCCATCTGTGACCGAGAATGCATTAACCCAAATTATTATAATTCTTAAAACAGTATAGTAGCAGTCAATCAACTCTTGACATTAAATTGTCACGTTTGTATAGATGTGTTGTCAGATGAACATGAAATAAAATATACAGACCAGGCTGACTAGGTTTACAGCATTCAAAAAAAATATAATGAATATACGGCTGACAATATAAGACAGAATTCGCCAACAAACTAGTAGTTGTGAAATGCAAGGGAGATACGTACCCAATTTCAGAAAGTCAGGTCATGTAAAATAAATACTCAAAGACAGTTCGGATTATTTAAGTGCTTCTAACGTTAACTAACGTAAGAATAAACTACAATTCTATGACCGTTTTACGTTTTCACTACACTCACAACTCACCTGTAACTTTCTCGGAGACTTGTATCCATATATATTCAAACAGGTATACATATGATCGAATGTAGCTACTTCACGAATGAGTCCATATATGTTACGATTTATATATATATATATATTACACCAGTACAGTGAAGTATAGAACACTGTACACCAGTACATTGAATACACCAGTACATTGAAATGTAGAACACTGTACACCTGTACATAGAAGTATGGAAGGCAGCTAAGCAATTAGCTTAATTTATGCTCGTAACGTCATAACAAGTTAAGTAGATTTACTGTTATTTAAATTTAAATTTTGGAGCTTGAATTGTTTGCACAATAAATGGTTCAATGATTGGCTGCCGATGACAGCGTCAGGGTTCCGAGGCTGGTCACTGATTGGTCAAGGGGTCAGAGGTGACGCTATCTCACTCTGGGACATATCCCCGCATCAGGCAACCACTGCATTTGTATGCTCATCAAGCTCTCAGGATAATTAATTTTTAAACACATCTCTTCCCACCCTTTCTGTCGTCAATATTTTGTTTCTTTATTTTAAAGGAGCTTAGGTTGTACAGATGTAGTGTCTAACATTGTCCAAGATTACTATGTACTGTGTATCATTAGACGTTTATAATTTGTAACCTGGCAAGTTGTTGCTATAATTTATGTTGAAGTGAGACAACACTTGCCGACTGGTCAGAGCATTGGGTAAACCTATCTCCACTCATTAATTAATGCCTGGTTTGGCAACCCCACTTGGGCTAGCTGTTATAGTTGGTAGTAGTGACTACCATTCGTGTGTGGTGGCAGCTACTGGGTTATTCAATTTTTCATATGAATTTTCCGTATATTATAAATTGTATGCTAAGAACCCTAGTGTGGCTCTATTGATATTAATAAATTCAATGTCACCAATCTGGTGGCCATTTTCATCAAATTGTTGTCCGAGTTTTGCTTGTTATGAGTGCAGGGGCATAACATACTATACATCAGTACATTGAAGTATAAAACACTATACACCAGTACATAGAAGTAAAGAACACTATACACCAGTACATAGAGGTATAGAACACTATACACCAGTACATTGAAGTATAAAACACTATACACCAGTGCATAGAAGTATAGAACACTATACACCAGTACATAGAAGTATAGAACACTATACACCAGTACATAGAAGTATAGAATACTATACACCAGTACATAGAAATAAAGAACACTATACACCAGTACATTGAAGTAGAAAACACTATGCACCTGTACATTGAAGTAGAGAACACTATGCACCTGTACATTGAAGTAGAGAACAATATGCACCTGTACATTGAAGTAGAGAACACCATGCACTAGTGCGTAGTTATAAAGTCAATATGAATAAAAACCCAGCATGCACATTTCGTCATTTTCACGTCAGGACGTCACTGACCAATATTTGATTTATATATACTTACGTCACACCGATGTCAAACGTATAAACCTTAATTTGCCAAAAGAAAAAGCATTTATGATTCTGAACCACTAAGCATTTATATATCTCACAATAGAAAGATGTTCTTAACACACACATACAGGCGATTACACCTTTAAACATTTGGTATTAGAAACAGTACAGCTTCATGCAGCTGTTCGTCTATTTAGGCCACATCAGTGATGCTAAAAATTAGAACATTCAACTGTTCTTTTAAAAAGAAATTAAGATAGGATAGGGTTAATATTCAGCTCAAACCTTAGATTCCTTTCTTTGACCAGCATCAGTGCTCTTGTGAGGCCAAAATATATACACATGTAACTGTACTTACCAGAGATGTGAGAGAAAATGTTCATTTGTATATCTGTATCAAACACTTAAGCATAATATCAATTAAATGCTTTATTCAAATTTTCTATCCATTACGTTTGTAATTAAACAAATTGAACAAATCATTAAACAGTGATAAATGTAGGTAATGAAATGTTCTATTTACATATAATATTCATATTCTCTGGCATGTTCAATAACATCAAGGATATGTAAAGTCGTTCTCCAGTTCCGTGTGTAATTTTACATATGGATTTCAATTACACCATGTCTGGAAATGTTGGTACAGGAAAATATTTATTGCTCTCGTTATTGATATCATTCTCTTATCATAATTAAATCTTATATTTGTATAATTAGGTTATCATAAAATACTCATACTCAAAGTATCATGCATATATATGACAATATACAATTAGATTTCTAGAACACTTCTGTTAATGACCTTAGCTGTTAATGACCTTAGCAGTTAGTAGGACGTTTAATGATTCAATATCAGAAGAACAGCCAATGTGTCGTTGTAACTGATATTGGAATAGAAATGATTGGCTGAGATTTGCGAACCACTGAGAATAAATGGAAAATACATTTAATATATCGATCAAGTTAACTTGCGACTTTTTCCTAGCATGCGTCAATTTCTAAGCATCACCTGACTTGAATCTCATGTTGAAAATTTACGAAAATTGCTAAGGATTTAACGTTACAGTGAGATACTCGAACAATATTTTTCTTTATCTATCTTTAGATATGTAGGTTTCCATATTGACTTTCCACAGATAAATGTTACCTGTCTGAACTAAAGCACATGGGAAACTCTGGCTGACAGGCCTAGAAAGTATATTGCAAAGAGTATAATGGGTATGATGGGTAATAACATTGACACTGAAATCGATTGTTTAGAATAACAAAAGCCATATTTTAATACATCTAAGCTCGTGAGAGACATTGGGCGATATCCTCAAGTTAATGATCCGGAGGCAAAGTCCCGTAGGGAATACAGAGCTGGAATACAAAGCACCTTACAGGTGAAGAAATGAAGTTTTTCCTCCGTAAACGGATCACAAATACAACCCATCCTTAGATGTTCCTGACCCCAGGATATGTAATATACATATGTAAATACACAATTTACATGTATTGGAAGTGTTGTCTTATGTATACCTGACAAACGGGTTTATGAATATATTAGAAAATTACATAAGTGTCATATATGTATCAAGTATGGTTAAATCTAACGGTTGCCATTTTCGAAATTTTCAGGAAAATGTATGAGCATAAAATAATGACTATGGCAACTGTATAAATGGCTTTATTTGTGTTAAAATAATAGTCTTTATTGTGAGTGTCTTGATAATTATTGAAAAATATCATTTTTATCAACAATCTTATATTCAAAAAATTACCCTGCATGAAAGTTTAACAATCAACCAGAATTCATGTTTACAAGTTGTTTATAAATAAAATTTAAAAAAAAAACATTAATAAAAACGAGAAATTTAGTTTACTTATTCTTTACCTAGAATAAGGAACTCCAAACAGATTATTGATTTACCTAGGTCGAGTAACGCACTGCTGTGAAATAGAGTTGTACCTTGAGCTGTCATTTCCTGACCAATGGACATCCACAGTATATATTACCTGTAGGAGTTTAGTGTGTAGTTAATTATCTGTATAACACCTGGACAGTCATTGAACTGGATTAGTTAACTTTGGATTAAATGCCTTAACACTTGTCGGACTCTTACATACAGCCACTCAAAATTCCAGGTGACGACAGTCGAATAGTCATTTGCCCATATTTTCAGGTAGATATACTAGCGGGAAAAAGAAACTGTGCATGCCTAAAATGTGTTCTAAAAATAAATGTGTACAACGTAGAACAACAAGGTTTTCAGGGACAATTTATTTGTTATTTATTAACAGTTGCATTTCATTTTCCATGTTATGGAATAAATCAGTTCCGCTCAGGAGTGACGTAAACACAGCAGGGGTCAATACTGAGTTCACAAAGTTAAAACCTCTTGCCTGAATGCAAGCCTGGCAACGTCGACGCATGGAGCCTATCAAACGGTTCAAGAATGCTTGTGGGATGGCATTCCAGATCTGTACCAACGCTGCAGCCAAATCAGCCAACGTCACCGGTTCATTTGGTAATGCCCGTAATCTACGCTTCATTTCGTCCCAGACGTGTTCAATGGGCGATAGATCGGGGGATACAGCAGGCCAGGGCAACACGTCAACGTTCTGCTGGGCCAGAAAGTCCATAGCGACACGAGCTGTGTGTGGCCTGGCGTTGTCCTGCTGTAGCGTAATGTGACGTTGCTGCCCTTGCACGAATGGAACGACGTGTGTCCGGAGGATCTCGTCACGATAACGTAGTGCGTTCAAATCCCCGTTAACAACCACCAGAGGCGTCTCCCGTTGGCTGTGATGCCGCCCCAAACCATAACGCTACCTCCGCCGAAAGAACGTCGTTGTACCACACACGCGTCACGGAACGTTCTCCAACGCGACGATACACTCTGGAACGGCCGCCACTACTATCCAGGTGGACTCGCGACTCGTCCGTAAACAAAATGCCTGCCCAATCCCGTTGAGTAAATCGCAGATGCCTTCTGCACCAGTCCAGACGTGCTACACGATGACGTGGCAGAAGAACTGGGCGGATTGCAGGACGTCACGGACGGATAGCTCGTTCACGCAATCGGTTCCGTACAGTTCTCGGGCTTATTGGTAGCAACCCATGGATTGTCCGTGCAGTCAAACTTGCCGTTTGGAAGCGATTTATCAAATGGACAAGCCGAATATGGTTGTCCTGCTGACGTGTCCCGCCTACCCTGACAATGTCCAACCAAAGAAAGCCATTTAGCCTTACCTAACAATGTCCAACCAAAGAAAGCCGTATAGCCTACCCTGACAATGTCAAACCAAATAAAACCATTTAGCCTACCCTTACAATGCCAAAACCAAAAAGAACCATTAAGCCTACCCTGACAATGTCCACTGTAAAGAAAGCCGTTTAGCGTCCTCCGACAATGTCCAACCAAAGATGACCGTTTAGCTTACCCTGAAATTGCCCAAAGAAAGAAGCCGTTCAGCCTACCCTAACAATGTCCAACCAAATAAAGCCATCTAGCCTACCCTGACAATGCCAAACCAAAGAAAGCCGGTTAGCCTACCCTATTAATGCCTAAAAATTAGTCTACCCTAACAATGTCCAAATCGAACAGAGCCATTTAGCCTACCCTGACAATGTCCAACCAAAGAAAGCCGTTTAGCCTACCCTAACAATGTCAAACCAAATAAAGCCATTTAACCTACCCTGAAAATGTCCAACCAAAAAAAGCCATTTAGCCTACCTTGACTTTAGCTCACCAAAGAAAGCCGTTTAGCCTGCCTTAACAATGTCAAATCAAATCAAGATGTTTAGCCTACCCTGAAAATGTCCAACCAAATAAAGCCATTTAGCCTACCTTGACTTTATCTAACTAAAGAAAACCGTTTAGCCTACCCTAACAATGTCAAAAAACCCAAAAAAGCCGTTAAGCCTACCCTTTCAATGTCCAAACAAAGAAAGCCGTTTAGTCTACCCTGACATTGTCCAACCAAAGAAAGCCGTTTAGCCTACTCTGAAATTGTCCAAATCAAACAAAGCCGTTTTGCCTACCCTGATAATGTCAAACCAAACAAAGCCGTTTTTCCTACCTTGACAATGTCCAACAATCGAAAGCCGTTTAGCCTACCCTAACACCGTCCAACCAAGGAAAGCCGTTTAGCCTACCTGACAATGTCTAATCGAAAAAGGCGTTTAGCCTACCCTGACAATGTCCAAACCAAACAAAGCCGTTTTTGCTTATCTTGAAAATGTCCAACCAAATAAAGCCATTTAGCCTACCTTGACTTTATCTTACTAAATAATGACGTTTAGCCTACCCAAACAATGTCCAAACCAAAACAAAAAGCCGTTAAGCCTACCCTTTCAATGTCCAAACAAAGAAAGCCGTTTAGTCTACCCTGACATTGTCCAACCAAGGAAAGCCGTTTAGCCTACCCTGACAATGTCCAACCAAAGAAAGCTGTTTAGCCTACCCTGACATTGTCCAACCAAGGAAAGCCGTTTAGCCTACCCTGACAATGTCCAACCAAAATAAAAGGCCGTTTAGCCTACCCTGACAATGTCCAACCAAAGAAAGCTGTTTAGCCTACCCTAACAATGTCCAACCAAAGAAAACCGTTCAGCCTATTTTGACAATGTCCAACCAAAGAAAGCCATTTAGCCTACCCTAACATTGTCCAACCAAAGAAAGCCGTATAGCCTACCCTGACAATGTCAAACCAAATAAAACCATTTAGCCTACCCTGACATTGTCCAATCCAAAAAGAGTCGTTTAGCCGACCCCGGCAATGTCAAACCAAACAAAGCCTTTAACCCTGCCATGCCAATGTCCAAAAAAAAAGCCGTTTAGCCTACCCTGACAATGTCCACTTTAAAGCAAGCTGTTGATTCTGCCCTAAAAATGTCCAACCATAGAAAGCCGTTTAGCCTATCCTGACATTGTCCAACCAAAGAAAGCCGTTTAGCCTACCCTGACAATGTCCAACCAAGTAAAGCCGTTTAGTCTACCCTTACAATGCCAAAACCAAAAAGAACCATTAAGCCTACCCTGACAATGTCCACTGTAAAGAAAGCCGTTTAGCGTCCTCCGACATTGTCCAACCAAAGATGGCCGTTTAGCTTACCCTGAAATTGCCCAAAGAAAGAAGCCGTTCAGCCTACCCTAACAATGTCCATCCAAATAAAGCCATCTAGCCTACCCTGACAATGTCAAACCAAAGAAAGCCGGTTAGCATACCCTATCAATGTCTAACCAAAGAAAGCCATTTAGCCTACCTTGACTTTATCTAACTAAAGAAAACCGTTTAGCCTTCCATAACAATGTCCAAACCCCCAAAAAAGCGTTTCAATGTCCAAACAAAGAAAGCCGTTTTCTCTACCCTGACATTGTCCAACCAAAGAAAGCCGTTTAGCCTACTCTGAAATTGTCCAAAGCAAACAAAGCCGTTTTGCCTACCCTGACAATGTCAAAGCAAACAAAGCCGTTTTTTCTACCTTGACAATGTCCAACCATCGAAAGCCGTTTAGCCGACCCTGACAATGTCCAACAAAATAAAACCATTTAGCCTACCCTTACCAAGTCCAACCAAGGAAAGCCGTTTAGCCGACCCTGACAATGTCCAACCATCGAAAGCCGTTTAGCCGACCCTGACAATGTCCAACCATCGAAAGCCGTTTAGCCGACCCTGACAATGTCCAATCATCAAAAGCCGTTTAGCCGACCCTGACAATGTCCAACCATCGAAAGCCGTTTAGCCGACCCTGACAATGTCCAACCATCGAAAGCCGTTTAGCCTACCTTGACAATGTCAAACCAAACAAAGCCGTTTAGCCGACCCTGACAATGTCCAACAAAATAAAACCATTTAGCCAACCCAAACAAAGTCCAACCAAGGAAAGCCGTTTTGCCGTGATGTCCACATCAAAGAAAGCAAACGTTTGATTCGTTTAAAAAAAGTTATGAAATATTTTAATGCATTGATTTTTATGTGAATTATTAGGATCTGTCCTGAAGAATGTCAAAATATCCAAAACAAGAATCATTATTATTGTTCGATCAATGGACGGGAGGAAATGGTTCATCGATAGATTTGTGTTTTGTCGGGTCATTTCTCTTTAGTAAGGGGTCTAGTGTAGTATTCCCTGATTGTGATGATAATGATTCAATAGATATACAATGTTACATGAATGTGTATTTAAAAACATATCTTAGAAAAACATCTTATATCGGAAGTATATATCTCTGAAAGGATGAACATCTGGACTTGCAATCAATGCGGTATCAGTATTTCAGCCGAAAACACACGGACGAAATTGTAATTCTTAATACTGAATTCAGAAACTTGAAAACTCTAAACGTCTTAAACTTTTTTTTTTTTTTGAAATTGTAGGGGGAAAAAATCAAAAACTAAATGTGATACATTTTACAGTGAATGCACTAACTTTGGACACATGAATATCAAAAAGCTATCTTATTCTGCTTGATAGCAGTTACGGCAGAGGGTACCATATGAATGATATTTTTATAAAATCAAAATGTTTTTATGTTCTTACCATACATGAGTGCTTACCGATTCACATTATTATGATAACGGGTGACACCAGTCGAACAAAACCAGAAAGTAGGAAAGGAAGATGAATGTAAGATTTCACAGTGGCGAAAAGGCTAATCAATGTTGAGCTCGCCAATCTACCCTAAATCATAAAACACAGACAAAAACACCGGTCATGCCCCCAAATACCCGACCTATTAATACCACATAGTGGGATATAGCTATACAGGCAAACCAATAAAAAAGAACCTACATTAAGATAACAGTGTCAACAATATAGAAAACAAAATCAACATATCGAACAAAAGACAAAATGAAGAAATTGAATTAAACCCAGTTGCTAAAAGGTTAGTTAACTTTAAACAAACGGTCTGCAGAAATTAGCATTAACTTTTAAAGGAAACTGAGTCCACAAAAACATATCGATTTATTCCAACAAATATATAGCAACTAAAAGTATTGGAAATGAAACAGCATGTTGTTCATTTTGCTTAATGCATATTTGGATTTTTCATTGACTTTTTATGCGACAACGTCAACAACAAAAACATCAAAGCAAGCAGACAATCCGGTATACCAAAAAGTCCAT